>NC_048225.1:80212210-80213640 GCF_002007445.2 Ailuropoda melanoleuca
GTGTAATCAATCTTAGAGTTCATAAAAATTTCTTTCCTTTCAGCATCCAAATTTCATCTTCCAGATCATTCAAATCCCCCAAAGTTACAAAATTCCTGTACCGAATGATATGCAATTTGTAGTTGGAAGAGTGTATTAGTTAAGACTCAGCCAGGAAAGCAGCACACATTTTAGGTAATTCAATGGAGGAAATTCAAATGAGAAAGGTTTCGGAATAACAGAGAAGGCATCTAGAGAACTGTGGGGCGGCCCCAAAATGAGCAGCAGCAGGAAGCAGCTCTTACTTTGAGAAGATGAGGTCGTGTTGCTGAAGGCCAGGAGGCAGAGTCCCCTGAAGGGAGCTGAAGCATGGTGGCCCTTTGCTGGAGGAGGTCTGAGACAGGATAGGCAGCTGGAATCATGAAGGAGATGCTAGAGACGCTGTCCAAACCCTAGAGGGAGAAGCACCCTGGCTTGTTCCCTCTTCCTGTCCTCCAGTCTTCTTCCCTAAGTGCCTCCGTTACCCCCTGGACCGGAAGCCTGTTGACCAGGGAGTCTGGGAAATATAGTTACAAGAGTCAACTCTATGTGACAATTGTGCAGGGGCAGCCTCAGAAGTTTGGAGAATGGATCTGAGGACAAAGAGGCGGTCGGCTTTCGAGGAGTGTAGGCATCGTTACCATGTCATACTCAATAGTCACTAGAACAAATGCAGTTAAGGCATGGCCAATCTAGTCTGACTCTTGGACACTTGGGTCCTGGACATCACCAGGACGTGTGTGAGGTGGTTTCATCTCTAAGTGGAGAGGTCTCAGAGCGCTGCATGATCCGTCGGGCGGCAAGAGCCTCACGGTCACTCGACGTCTGAATCCTTCCAAACAGAAGCAACTGCTCCTGATTACTGAGCGCAGAAATGGCTGAGGTTCTCCTACCGGGAAAGTGGTAAGGGGTCTGTGAAACGGATTCATAGCCCTGTGTGAACAGGCACATTCATAAACTCCAACCAAGGGCACTTTGGTGAAGAAACGTCATGTCAAAACCTGTCCATTCTTATGGGAATCCATCCAATTAGAGCATACAATGCAAGTCCCAGAACAAGGAGTACTTTTTTTTTTTCTCACTTTGGAAAAGTGCGAACAGGAGCCGAGTCCTGGAGCCCCATGTTTCTAGAGAAATTATCAGCTATTCTATAGAACGCTGAGGTTTCCTTTGACACTAAACTGCTCGTTCATTGGTGCAGCCTAAATGACAAGCAGCTCGGCACTGATGATGGGAACAGGATTGGAGGCAGGCTGTCAAAATCCAGGCTGGTACTGAATCAGTGAGTCAATCCAGGCTGCCCTGAAGGGCAAGAGGCTTTTGTTCCCCAAGTTCTGCCTCAAGTGTTGGATGCACGCAGAGCACAGAGGACCAGCCAGAGTACCCCTAAAGCGCAATACAGGGCTACCCTG
>NC_048225.1:80221537-80294067 GCF_002007445.2 Ailuropoda melanoleuca
GTGTAATCAATCTTAGAGTTCATAAAAATTTCTTTCCTTTCAGCATCCAAATTTCATCTTCCAGATCATTCAAATCCCCCAAAGTTACAAAATTCCTGTACCGAATGATATGCAATTTGTAGTTGGAAGAGTGTATTAGTTAAGACTCAGCCAGGAAAGCAGCACACATTTTAGGTAATTCAATGGAGGAAATTCAAATGAGAAAGGTTTCGGAATAACAGAGAAGGCATCTAGAGAACTGTGGGGCGGCCCCAAAATGAGCAGCAGCAGGAAGCAGCTCTTACTTTGAGAAGATGAGGTCGTGTTGCTGAAGGCCAGGAGGCAGAGTCCCCTGAAGGGAGCTGAAGCATGGTGGCCCTTTGCTGGAGGAGGTCTGAGACAGGATAGGCAGCTGGAATCATGAAGGAGATGCTAGAGACGCTGTCCAAACCCTAGAGGGAGAAGCACCCTGGCTTGTTCCCTCTTCCTGTCCTCCAGTCTTCTTCCCTAAGTGCCTCCGTTACCCCCTGGACCGGAAGCCTGTTGACCAGGGAGTCTGGGAAATATAGTTACAAGAGTCAACTCTATGTGACAATTGTGCAGGGGCAGCCTCAGAAGTTTGGAGAATGGATCTGAGGACAAAGAGGCGGTCGGCTTTCGAGGAGTGTAGGCATCGTTACCATGTCATACTCAATAGTCACTAGAACAAATGCAGTTAAGGCATGGCCAATCTAGTCTGACTCTTGGACACTTGGGTCCTGGACATCACCAGGACGTGTGTGAGGTGGTTTCATCTCTAAGTGGAGAGGTCTCAGAGCGCTGCATGATCCGTCGGGCGGCAAGAGCCTCACGGTCACTCGACGTCTGAATCCTTCCAAACAGAAGAAACTGCTCCTGAATACTGAGCGCAGAAATGGCTGAGGTTCTCCTACCGGGAAAGTGGTAAGGGGTCTGTGAAACGGATTCATAGCCCTGTGTGAACAGGCACATTCATAAACTCCAACCAAGGGCACTTTGGTGAAGAAACGTCATGTCAAAACCTGTCCATTCTTATGGGAATCCATCCAATTAGAGCATACAATGCAAGTCCCAGAACAAGGAGTACTTTTTTTTTTTCTCACTTTGGAAAAGTGCAAACAGGAGCCGAGTCCTGGAGCCCCATGTTTCTAGAGAAATTATCAGCTATTCTATAGAACGCTGAGGTTTCCTTTGACACTAAACTGCTCGTTCATTGGTGCAGCCTAAATGACAAGCAGCTCGGCACTGATGATGGGAACAGGATTGGAGGCAGGCTGTCAAAATCCAGGCTGGTACTGAATCAGTGAGTCAATCCAGGCTGCCCTGAAGGGCAAGAGGCTTTTGTTCCCCAAGTTCTGCCTCAAGTGTTGGATGCACGCAGAGCACAGAGGACCAGCCAGAGTACCCCTAAAGCGCAATACAGGGCTACCCTGAGCATACAGAGCGAGAGTCACAGGTTTTGAGGTCTGCGTGACACTCATGTGACAGACAAAAAAACCAAGCCAAGAACAAATAAACAAAAAGAAACAATGTGCTTGGCTTGTGAAAACAAGCTATGTGCTCGGAGTTGTTTTCTTAATGGTAGTGGTAAGTGTGCACGGACCCAGCATTCAGCCACGTTCTCTTCCGTTGCCTGAGATAGAATAACAGGCCAGTGATCTGTAACAATCTCAATGGGAGGAGTTTTTCCCTTTCTAGGAAACTCAGGGAGGAATAAACTCGTGGCGGGGGCGGGTGGGTGTCAGATGCCTTTGGTGGAAATGCCTGTCGTTCCACTTAGCTGTGACCTTGAACAAGTGATATCAGGGCTCTGGGACTGCTTCCTCCCACTGAAGAGTATTAATTTCACAAGACTGATGAGTATTATGCAGAGGGGTTTAGCACAAGTGCCTGCCACACATTAAGCGTGGGGTGTGCACATCACATCCGGGAAGTTCCAAATGCAAAGGGACAGAAAAACAAAGTCATTGGAAGAAACCCTTTCCTTCCAAAATGTCTTCTTTATTCCAAATTGTCTTTTCCTTTCTCTTTCTTTTGCTGGCCCCTGGAACTATCGTGCCCCCCCCCCAGCCCCAGCAACTCAAACAGAATTTCCGGGGAGGTTCCTGAGGTTCACCTGCTCAGATGTATTGGGATGAAGTGGCCACCCTTCTTTTTGCTCCCCTCTGTTGGGGCACAGACTCACCTCACTGGCGAGAGGCATGTTACGCATATGTAGTCCCAGCCTGCATACATTTTTCTCCCCTTTTCATGGTGAGTTCATGCCTCGGGCAGGGCACTCTCCATTCTCAGTCACTGGGTAGTTGGAATAGATTTTTTTGGCTCCCTATCAGATCCCCTTTATTTAGCAGACCCCCTTCGTGGCTTAAAACAATAACTGTTTTATCCTGTTGCATAATTCTGGGGTCAGGAATTCAGGCAAGGCTTGGCAGGGTGATTCTTCTCTCCCATGTGACACTGATAGAAGTTGCTGGGTGGTATGCAGCTGGCGGACAGACTGATCGCGAGGGTCCAAGCCAGCTTCAGTCACATGCCTCAGCAGGAATGTCTAGAAGCCTGGCTCGGCTGGAACTGGGGACCATGGTGCTTCCACGTGACCTCTCCAGCATGGTGGCCTCAGATTTGTTACGTGATGGCTCAGACCTCTACGAGCCAGAGTTCCAGAGAAGGAGGCAGAGGCCCCAACGCCTTTTTGACTCAGCCTGGGAAGTCACACGGTGTCACTTCCATCATCATTTCTTACTTAAAACAGTCACCAACCTCCCTAGATTCAAGGGGAGAGACAGTAGAACACAATTCTAGAGGGGAAGGGTTTCAAAGCATCTGTGGTCACGTTTTAAAACACCCTTTCCTGGTTCCTGCTTGCGTGGGGAAAGGCACTCTCATCATTGCTTTACAAGAAGGCCTACTGAGTGCACAGGCGCCATCTTGGGTTTTGGAGGACAAAGGGAATCACATGGTTTGGGGGCAGCAGAGAGAACATCTACTTAAAGTTACATGGCAGAGAGAAAAAAAGTGATTGAGTGCTGGGGCTGCCCAGCAGGCAGCACTTCCTACGAGCCAGCCCATCCCAAATGTCTCCACAGAGCACAAGACAGGAAAGTGTCGGGGAGGGCCTTTTGCAACAACTGCCTTTGATGCTCAAAGAGAAATGTTAGTGCCTCCCATCATCCCACACTTCTCTGCCATGGTCCTCTTCACCCTGGTAATGGCGGGCTCGGTGTCTCCCTTTCCCCATACAATGCCAGGTTCCGCGAGGAAGAGCAAACCTGTCTTACTCCCCGCATTCCCTCGGCACCGCGCATCCCGTGCGAAATACAGCACACGCGCAGTGAACAGATTCCATCGGCGAATCATCCGGATGGTGGCGGAGAAGTGAGAACCGCTACCACGTACCGACGTGTGTACGATTTGCTGTGAGGTGTTGAAGTGTTTTTTTTGGTTAGGATGCCAGGCTAGAAGGCCTGACTATGTGGCATCTGAGGTAGGACATTTAACACGGGGATGGTTTCCCAGTGGGTGCAATCAGATCCCTCTGATTCTCGAAAGACACCAGGTAACATCCACACACCTGACACTTACGCACAGCTTTGTTTATTATTTAGTTGATTATTCCATGTTTTTATAATCGTACAATAATTCTCTTTGAAACAATACTGTTACATCCGAAGCTGGTCACATCCTATCTGTTCTTCTTTCTATAGTAGTCAACTGGGGTTTTTTCACACTCAGGTTTTTTAATTGAACATTTGAATATCAAGAAGTGTGCTTAACTAAAAATAACAAATGGACCAAACTCTATGGAAAATGGTCACACACTCAGTTAAAGGTCTAATGCTATTGCGGGGGTCACATACATTCAAGAGGAAACACCATGGTCTCGTGGGGAGCCCAAAGCTGGGGGCGTGTGGTGACTCTCTAGACCCGTTTGGCAGCTTGGAAATTTGAGGTTTAATACTGGTCCACTACTGTCCCCCTTTCTAGTCAGGGTGGGTCCCTCCAGGCAAGCTTTGGGAAATGTCATCAGGGTATGATAGACAGTGTCTTCCCAGGGCCAAATCCTGCAGTTACTCTTCAGGGGAACTTGAAAGACTGTCTCCTGCCCCATTCATATGGGCCTTACTTTTCACCTGAAAGTAGACGGGACCCAGGCATAGAGGCTGTGTGTGCACTGTGTGTGTGATACATGTGGACAGTGCACGTATGTGTAATGTATGCACACGTAGGGTATGTTACAGTGTATGTAACATGTGTGTAATGTAGGTGCATAATGCGGGTGCGTCATGTGTATACATGTGAGTGTAATGTGTGTGTGTGTAGTGTGCGTATATAGTATGTAATGTATGTGTATAATGTGTGTGTGCTGTGTGTACAGTGTATGTGTGTAGTCTGTGTGATGTGTGTTGTGTGTATAGTGTACGTGTATAATGTATGTGTGCTGTGTGTGCACAGTGTGTGTACAGTCTGTGTGATGTGTGTTGTGGTATAGTGTACGTGTATAATGTATGTGTGCTGTGTGTGCACAGTGTGTGTGTACAGTCTGTGTGATGTGTGTTGTGTGTATAGTGTACGTGTATAATGTATGTGTGCTGTGTGTGCACAGTGTGTGTACAGTCTGTGTGATGTGTGTTGTGTATAGTGTACGTGTATAATGTATGTGTGCTGTGTGTGCACAGTGTGTGTGTACAGTCTGTGTGATGTGTGTTGTGTGTGTAGTGTACGTGTATAATGTATGTGTGCTGTGTGTGCACAGTGTGTGTGTACAGTCTGTGTGATGTGTGTTGTGTGTATAGTGTACGTGTATAATGTATGTGTGCTGTGTGTGCACAGTGTGTGTACAGTCTGTGTGATGTGTGTTGTGTATAGTGTACGTGTATAATGTATGTGTGCTGTGTGTGCACAGTGTGTGTGTACAGTCTGTGTGATGTGTGTTGTGTGTATAGTGTACGTGTATAATGTATGTGTGCTGTGTGTGCACAGTGTGTGTACAGTCTGTGTGATGTGTGTTGTGTATAGTGTACGTGTATAATGTATGTGTGCTGTGTGTGCACAGTGTGTGTGTACAGTCTGTGTGATGTGTGTTGTGTGTATAGTGTACGTGTATAATGTATGTGTGCTGTGTGTGCACAGTGTGTGTACAGTCTGTGTGATGTGTGTTGTGTATAGTGTACGTGTATAATGTATGTGTGCTGTGTGTGCACAGTGTGTGTGTACAGTCTGTGTGATGTGTGTTGTGTGTATAGTGTACGTGTATAATGTATGTGTGCTGTGTGTGCACAGTGTGTGTACAGTCTGTGTGATGTGTGTTGTGTATAGTGTACGTGTATAATGTATGTGTGCTGTGTGTGCACAGTGTGTGTGTACAGTCTGTGTGATGTGTGTTGTGTGTATAGTGTACGTGTATAATGTGTGTGTGCTGTGTGTGCACAGCAGTGTGTGTGTACAGTCTGTGTGATGTGTGTTGTGTGTAGTGTATGTGTATATAATGTGTGTGTGCCGTGCACGTGTACAACGTTGTGTGCGTTTTGTGTATGATGCAGGTGTGTGTAATGAATATATAGTGTGTGTGTGTGTAATGTGTGTGAGTGCAAGCACACATGCCACCAGGAGGACACAAGGGGACACTGGAGGAGGAAGGGAGTCATGGAGAAGGAAGGGATGAAGGAGGAAGGGTGGGATCAGAGAAGAAAAAGATAAAGTAGATGAAAAGCTGGAGGGGCTTGGGGGAAGAATGAGCCTCCTTTATTTTAATAAAACAGAAGGAGGGGACGGAGAAGGGTGACCCTGATGCCACTCCCCAGCCTCCCTCTGCAGCCCGTTGGCTCCAGTCTCCCCCGCCGTGGGGCAGGAGGGCAGTGCGGCCCTGGGCGCCCACGACGGTACATCGAGCCCATTTTGTGGGCAGACTTGAACACAGGGGGCAAGACAGTGGCAGCAGCAAAGACAGCTCTTCCCTCGGCCTTGGCCGCTGGCTGGCCTCCAGGTGCCTGTGGCATCGTCCTCTCTGGGGATGGTCAGAGATGTCCCGTTAGGCATTTTACCAGAGGCCCTGCCCTGACCATGGGTGGGACGGCCCAGGTTTCTGCTAGCTTTCCATCTGGAAGTGGAGGCATTTCTGAGGCAGGTACATTACAGAATACCAGACAGCTTTCGGGCTTTTTGTGGAAAAATGCGGGGAGGGGAGTGAGGTGGCCTGCAGTTTCCCCTCAAGCTCTACTCCCCGGCCCCAAGGGAGGGCTCATGCCACAGAACTGGCGGGCCCTCAGGGTGCTCCCGCTGCAGAGGCTAAGGTGCCCCGCGGGCACATCTGTCCCAGATGGGTGTGGCACGGGGAGCGCTGTCGAGCTGGTCCCAGTGGAGCTTACAGATGGGACAGCTGCATGCCACAGGCAAGGTGGCCCGGGGCTGCGGGTGAAAGAGGACTCCGGAGACTGACGGCCTGAAGTCACACAGCCTGAAGTCACATCGTGGCCCAGGCAGTGCTCAAGGAGGAGTTTGGGGCAAGTTGCCTAACCGCTCTTTGCCTCCAGTTCCCCATCACTGCAATGGGGCCTGGAACAGCTCTTCCTTGGTGGTGGGGCTGGGAGGGGAGGTGGGGGGTGATGTCGTGAGGATTCAGGGACAGGAGAAGTGCTCAGAGCAGCGTCTGGGACACAGTGAGCACTTCATGAATGTGATCTGTCTTCACTATTTAGAAAAAAATCAATATAGTTCAATATAGATCCTGCGTCTCTTTCCTGACCTTTGTCTTGTGTTTCCAAATGAGGGGCCCTGGTCAAAGGCAGGGTGGCTGAAGGTGTGTGTCGAGGCTTCTGAGGTGTGTGGGCACAGCTAAGGCCATCGCTGGACCACACGGCCCTCGAAGCTCTTGTGGAAAGGCGGGGCTTCCCCTTAGCTGGGCCACAAGGCAGTGACAGTAGGGTAGTGGGGCAGAAGCAAGGGCTGGGCCTCTGCTCGCGGTCGGGAGGCTGGCCTACACAGGACCTGGCAGCTAGATGGGAGGTGAAAACAGCGGCATTCTCCTGGGGGTGGCCAACTAGAGGAAGGATTTGCAAAACTAGCAAAATAATTAAGCAAATTTAGCAAAGGAGAAGTGGACATTCATTTTTTTGTGATCAGTAATCGCTTGAATTCACTAAAACACTGACATGGAGGTATCAGCGCCCCCGGGCCGGAGCAGGCCTTGTCCAGGGTAAGGGACGCCGGTGCTAAGAGAATCCAGGCATGCGGTGCGCTGTACATTGATGGTCTGAAGAAGTTCGTCTGGAGTTTTCAGAATAATCAGCCCTACTTCTTCTCCAGAATGGGACTGCTAACTAGTCTCCCAGGTAGTGTTTTGTTGCCTCTTAAAGATCTCATACTGTTTGGAGGGGAGGCAGAGATCCGCAGAGGGAGATTTCATCCCAATCCTGTCTTAAAATGGGTGAAGACCTAAAAATCCCGAAGGCCCGTTGGGACCCATATTGGAAGCTCAGTTCACCTATGAGGTGTGAATCGAGCAATAGGAAGGCCTGGGGGGAACCATGAGGCCTACACAGAGCCCACCCTCCCGATTTTCCTGATGTCGTCTTTCTCTGTGAGCAGACCTAGGCTCCCAGAGTGAGATGCTTCCTGAGGAATGCTTGTGGCTGGGGCCTGAGGCCAGTCTGGTGACTTTCTGGTCTCAATTCTGTCCCCAATGGACTCAGGGACTCAGCGAGCCCAGGACGCCTTAACCTGATAGACCTTTCATGGGAAGCATGGCAGAACTCTCAAGCATTGCGATAAACCTCTTGGGGAAAAAAGATAACCATAAATGAAACAAATCAGCTG
Source organism: Ailuropoda melanoleuca (assembly GCF_002007445.2). NCBI lineage: Eukaryota > Metazoa > Chordata > Mammalia > Carnivora > Ursidae > Ailuropoda > Ailuropoda melanoleuca. The sequence continues at coordinate 80,229,347 of NC_048225.1, forward strand.
TAAAACAAACCCCAAAGTAATCCCCTAAAGAAAAATGGCACTGCATGAAGCGCTGGTTGGCAGGTCTACCCGTCATGCAGATGGAGAACACCATCCCGAAGGAGTTCTATAGGGAGCGAGGATCAGTTTCTCCCTGGTTCAGATATTGCCTCTCCCTGGTTTAGAGCTTTTAATGTTCCATTAAAAAATATTAAAAATCCACAGACCAACCCAGATGTTCCTCTCCTCAATTCCTGCTTCCTCTTGGGAGCCACCATCTGGCATCATGGCGCTAGATGTCTTTGCTGTCCCCATAGTCGTTGTAAGGGACACTCAGGGTCTGCTCCTCGCACGTCTTCCTGAGGTCCCGGCTGAGCTCTGACCAGTCAAGTCCATAGGGCTTGATCTCGCTGTAGCGGCAGCCCAGGTACTTCAGGGAGCCGCGTCGCAAGCTTATCTTGGGTTCCTGAAGGAGGCCATTGCACCAACTGCTGAGATCCCCCAGCTGGGAAAGGATGAGGCCAGCTTTCCTATGGAGTGAGCATGGAGGATACATAGATTAGAAAGAAGAGAAGGCAGGGAAAGGCGAATAGGCACTGTTAGAGTGAGACTTAAAGCTCCCAGAGGGCAGAGTCTGGTGTGTCCTGCTTCCTGTTCTATCATGGGCATTCAGAACAGCCGGTCTTCATAAACATCTGTCTAGCAAATGGATGGATGGATAGATGGATGAAAGAACAGTCTGGCTGTGCAAACTGGGACAGGCATCAAAACAAAAGAGAGAAACAAAATGCCATAAGGAAAAATAAAGGAAAGAAAATAACTACTATTTTAGTGAGAATTTATGCCCTTTTAAAATCATAGAGTTGGCACTTTTGAAAGACAAATCAAACCCATTTTCTCTACAGCCAGCAATTTACCATCATTAAATGACAAATAATGTGTTTGAGTGAATATTTCCCTTTTCAAGGCTATTTTAGAACTAAACAGAAACAGCTGATATACTGAACTTTGGAGGGTATCAAATGTAACTAATTATGCCCGGATGGAGGGAGTGACAGTGAAATAAGGGTGAAGACGACAATGCCCTCCGTGCACAATGACGCAGGGCCCTTCTTGGGGGAAATGCAGACTCTCAGAGGCACGTGACCTTATTAGTGTTCAGGTGAGCTCCGGCTCCACTCTGCCTTCTCCCTTGGAAAGCCAGGAGGCCACGGCCACTGAGACCCGCTCTAGAGAGGGGGAAGAGGAAGGCTGTCGCAGATCGCAGGGGAGAGAAAAGAGCGGAGCTGCACGAGGTTGTCCCAAGTTCGCACACGCTGGAGCGCAGCGATCCCTCCGGGCCAACACGAGAGCCCGATGGCCTCTGCGTGCAGCCTGGAGAAGGATGCTGTCGCCACAATCGTGCTCCCGGTGCCCGGTGCCAGCGTCCGAGACGGGGGCTGCTGTCCGCCAGCTGCCAGACCTCACCGGCTCTGAGTGACGGAGCAGCGATCCCTCACTCAGCTGCGTTCCTTCTGCTCTTCAAGCCCCTAAGTACCCAGAGACCCACAACGTTTCTCTTCTTTGAAGGAGCTCCTGTAAAATGCCGTTCTGAAAAGCTCAATGAACTCAATTCCTTGCAGTATTTATCAGCTGCTCGGCTACCTTCTCATATGAGAACCAACTCTTTTCTAATTCAATCACCAATTCTTTCCAGAAAATGGAAGTTTCTGCACTCCGTTGAGAATGACCTTTCAAAGAACAATAAGCACATTCGTTTCATTCCTCCCCTTCCGTCTGGCCGGGACGCCACGAGGGGGTGACCTCACCGCATTCCTGGGAGGACGTGCTGAGAGGGGCAGAGATGATGCTGGAGGAAAGGTGCAGAGACTCCCCAGCGGAGGCCAGAGGTGGAGACTCAGTGAGGGCATCGGAGGGCAGTCGTATTTTCTCGCACTTGACTGGTGGGTCGGAGGAAGTCAAACACACACTATCATCCCATGCAGAGGGTTTCTCCTCCACCTATTGGCCTCTGCGGTTTGGCCAAGCAGGCTTCCAAAAGTCGTCATCAACGGGACTTTGGTGGCTCTTCCTCTTAATTTATCCCACTACATGTCATTAGTTGTTGACAAGTTCTTGGAAGGTGGAGAGAGAGGGAGTGAAGGGAGAACGAGGGCAGCGTGTGCATCATCCTCGAGACAAGGACGCAGGAAGAGAACAGATTTGAGCAGCCCGTGGAGATTTTGTGGCTGCTTTCATAGCTCACTTAGAAAAATAACAATAATAAGTAATTTGGGTCTCCCCTTGATCCTCGCAGAGCCTGTGGATTTCCATCTAAGGGAATGGATTTCACTGAACTGAGGGGGTGGTCTCTGCCCGCTCACGGGGAGCATGCAGCCCCCAAAGCCTCCTCTGTTCACGCGCACGACCGACACAGGAGTGGCTGGATGCACCTCACGGCTTTTCCTTTCCTGCGGCTCTCCCTGAGATCCATGACACCGGAAAGTAAAACTTGATTTCTAGAAGCTAATGAAATTACACACTGTTTCCTACTGCAGAGCCTTGAAAACCCAGCACCACACATGAAAGGGTCTCCGGGGAGGAGAGTCTGGGAAGAGAATGTCAAGTCAGCAGCATGCCATACTTTGCGGGGGGGATCCACACTCTGCCCCTGCTCACTTTCTTTATTAACCAATTTCCTTCCAACTCTTGAGTTACAAGAGAGAAATTTTAAAAGCAATCCTAATGCCCTTGGAAATCAAGATGATATATGCAATGTTAGTGCTATTCAAATTGTGACATTTATGTTCCCTGACCAAGAACTGTATATATACACTCAATAAATGTCAGAAGGAGGGAGGAAAAGGAAGAGGGGGGGAGCAGAGAGGAGGGAGTGAACAGAGCCAGGTAGGGGGGAAGGGAGCTGGGGAGAGAAGAAGAGAGAGGGGCTAATATTAGGCATAAGTAATTATGAGGGCAGGAGTAAGGTATGGAACAGAAAGGACATATCTTAATAAGTATCTAACATTCCAACCCAGGGTTTGCTTTCTCCTGAAACTGAGACAAAGCCAATGAAAAGTCCCGTATGTATTCCCTCTGTGTCCTGGTCCGTAGCCGAGGCATCTGTTTGCCCGAGGACCATCCGCCTTTATAATAACTGCAGGAAATAATCTATGGAATGCAGGGAGATTCTTCCTAAACTTACACATGGAATCATTGCATGTCAGAAGATAATCTTAAACTTCCTCTTCCTTTCAAAAGTAAGAGAATAGGAGGGAATGTCCTGAACAATGGTCTTCTGGAGACTTTATAATTTCGGGTCACGAGAAGCACACTGACACTGGGTCTCCCTCCAGTTCAGTCAGAGGTCAGACGGATGGGGCAACTTTTGGGTGGTACTTCCGTGCAGCCTGTTGGCAGGAGTGCAAGAATTCTTTAAGTGCCAGAGAATTCCAGTGCATTGATTGTCTTCATTTGCTTTCCTTTTTTTTTTTTTCTAAAAATAGTCCACGTGCCCCTTCCCCTTTTTTTTCTTTATAAACTCCTAAATAATTCAAGGACGTATAGGCACCAACATTCCATGTAAGCCTCTTCCACTGAATCTATCTGAAAATTCCAGTATTTCCACCGAAATCTGTTTTTTCAGAGCAAGAGCATGTAGCCATGATCAATGAAGCAAAAGGAAGGTGGTCCCTCTACACCTTCTTCCAATCCCTCTCTTTCCAAGAATGCACTCTGTGTTGTAGAACATAAAAGCAGCGGGTCCTGATATTGAAAAGCCGTAACCTCAGGGCCAGGGGACACTGGCAAACACTATACTGCCCTAACTTTGGCTAACATAGATGTCAAGGTGGGTCTTGGTCACCACCACGTTGTCTTTTCATAAGGATGTGCAATTTAGCTGAAAATATGTCTGTAAAATGCATATCGTATTTGCAAAGCTCATACGCAATAAATAGTTTTGGATAACCTCTTCAATAAAATTCCTAAGTTTCTTTCACAAGAGACAAGGCTTCCGGATCCTACCATTTGTAGCATTTGCAATGCTGCGTCAGCATGATAAAGAGGTGGGTAAAACAGGTCAAGGGCAAAGATTTTTTTTCAGAGTTCAGGAAATGTAATCATGACTTCCCTACTTAAATACAGCTTATCTAAAACTAATCTGTATGAAGTGAGCTGTATAAAAGCACGGGACTGACTTCTCGAAGCACCTAAGCTCACCCAGGAAATCTCTGTGAATCCATGGGTGCAGTGGGATAGTGGGCAGAATTTCAAAGAGCTGAGGTCTGTTTCTTGGTTACCTGGGGCCTAATTCATCCTCACACCGCCAGGTGAATTCTCCAAAACTCTCATAGTGCTGGTTATAGTGGTAGAGGACTCGATGTAGGGTGGGGGAACCCAGATCCAGGAGGGTGTTATAGGCCGTCTGTTGCTCCTTCCCACTGGTATAGCCATTGAAGAGATTGTAGATCTTGTCTGCTATTTCTGAGGAGGGCAGAAAAGGCAAAAAGAAAAATAACATTTTAAATACACGTATGTATACACACAACATATACGTGTAAGTGCACGGAGACGTGAGCATACACATATTTACACGTATACGGGTGAGAGTGTGTGTGTGTGTGTGTGTGTGTGTGTGTGTGTGTGTGTGTGATGTTGCCTAAAGAACCCTGAACCTGGAGCCTGGAGACTGTGGTTTGAGTAATTCACTTTTATCTCACCCTCATCGGCTGTTGCTCTCTTTTCTAAAAAATGAAAACCTTCAAGTAGACTGTCTCTGAGGTCAACTTCAGTTATAATATTCTATGCCTTCACCCATGTTTCCTGAAAATACAGTGCCTATGGCAAGAAGATCTCAAATGAATACTTTATGGGTAAGTGCGGTCCCGGGGAAGCTGGCGGGAGGACAGAAGGAAATGAGGTGGGAAGGGAGGCTGAGGGAATGTAGGGGGCGTGCTAAGGAGCAGGTGGTAGGCTTTGCAGGAGAGGAAGCTGCTGGATCGCCACCGGTCCATCCAGGGGGAGAATGGAAGACTTTATCCCCAGCTCCCATCTCTGACTGCTCTGTGGGGACTTTTCATGTTTGCCCCATGAGGCTTTAGGTCTCCTGCACTTCCAGGTTATATCTGCTGGGGTTCCAAGGGTGTCCTGCAAAAGCACAGGAAAGCCCAGGGGGGCAGAAATTTGGCTCAGGGATGGAGGGAAGCACCGTCGGGTGATGCTTGAGCAACGTGAAGACCGAGGAGCGGCCGCAGTCCCTAAAGCAACCCGGCCCCATGACTGCCGGACAGCAGAGCCCTCACTAGGGCTGCCCGGACCAGATGCGAAGACAAGCCTGCAGATATGTGGTGACACAGAAACGGAATCCAGTACATCCTGCAACTCCAAATGAGTGATCTTTCGGTTTAATTTATAACTCTTAGATTTCTCCTCCAAGGCATACACCGCTAAGACCAAACTTGGTGAAGTGACAAAGTGGCAATGAATTGGGATAGCCTTGGCATTTTTTCCTCCGGAGCCTGAGGCACTTGATCATTAAATGTTTTCGTACTAAACCTGTCAGAAAGGAGATCTGCTCGCATTTCCTTCCTCAACAACTGGGAACTGAGATCTGGAGAGCAGAACTCTGTCTCCGATCCAGTGTTAAATCTGGGGATGAAGAAACTCAGTCTATGGGTTTCCAAGCCAGCACTTTGCCCACTCGACCCCCTGTCAGCCAAAGGGCATAGCAACCTGATTCCTTGTCACAATTCCAAGTGAATTCTAAGCTGTTGGTAATGACAAAGTCATTGTTGTAGGGGTTTTCTGGGCTGGAAGGAAGAGAATTTCTACCCCTACTCTGTCCCGACACTGCAGTGATTTCCTTACTTCTCTATCTGGCCCACTGCTGATGAGGACAGGAGCCATGCCCTGAGCTGCTTGCACAGGGCCAAACAACAGAGTAGCTTAGAAAATGTTCGTTAAATGAATATAATTCATGATCTTTCCAGTGATCTCTCTCCACCCCAGGCTAGAAAATCCTTTAGCAACCAAACTCTTTTAGCCAACACCTTAACTGCATTATAAATAACTTCGGTCCAGAAATCCATTTAGATTTTCAGGATTTTTAAATTCTCAGGTTGTTAAAATAGGATCAAGAGATAAAGTGGACAGTGCCTTAGAACATAAAAGTCTATGGTATCCCCAGTTACTTTTAAATGGCCTACCAATTGTCAAGAACTTTACATATATGAACTCCAATCTTCGTACCAACACTGCAAGATGGATTTGAATGTCCCTCTCCTCCACAGGAGGAGATTCAGAGAGAGGCCAAGAGAGGCCAGGTCACCTACCCAAGGTCATATAGCCAGTGTGGGCTGGAGTCAAGATTTCAAACGTTGTCTATCTTCCATTGCTCTTTTGTACCAATGCTCAGGAGATAGTAGTGTTTGGCCATCTTAAGATAGAGAGGGCAGAGTCTTGGGGGATGCAGATCTGGGGTGACTGTTTCTCATAAAGGACTTCTCCTAGTTGCCAAGCAAGAGGGAGTCCTGGTAAGAATTCAGGGGCCCGTCGTTTCTGGAGTTGAGACAGACGGAAGCAGAGGGACTTCTAAGAGCTGTGCTGTTTTCAACAGGAGGAGGGGGACGCGCACTGAGATAAAAAACCAGGGAGGGAAAATGTGGGCGATCAGACCAGAGCCCAGATAGGAAGGTCTGGGGTTCCTTTTCCCAGGTTTTTTGTTGCTGCCTCTCTGTTCTTACTTCTAGAGATGGGAAATAGCATCCGAGCCCCCGAGCCCTGGTTATAACTATCACTGCCAGGGAACAGAGACGGCTGAGAAGGTGATTTCCGGCATATTTACTACTCTCATAACACAACGGTCATGTCGAGGCCGAGAAGCTCACGCTTCTTCCTAGCAGCAGCAAGTGTGCCTGAGACCAGGTGGGACAGGCCCGGGCGCCACCATAAATCTCCTAAAACCCAGATAATCTAACTCTGGGGTGTGCTTACAAGCCGACATCAGTAAATGGGGTGCTCTGCTCAGAAGGATATACGCTCGGTTCCTAGTGCATGAGTATTTCTGGTTCCTCCTATTTCCTCTGTGAAAATCTGGAGATATTACTTCATTAGCTTTCACAGCATCTCAAGAAGTCACTAACTCAGAGAATGGAAAAAAATACAAAGTATTTTTAGTTGTCCTTTTACCCAGTTTTCAGCTTCACAGAAGTCTTGGGCTATCCAAAATAAGGATCTGTCTTCCCTGTCTTTAAAATACATGATGTTCAGGAATAGTTAAAATGCACGTGGAGAGATGATGGGGAGTCTACAGACATGGCCTCATCATGGAAAAGGGAAGCTGAGTTATTAGTTATTGGAAGGGAGCTGGTACCTCTCACGCAGCAGAATAAACCAACAGGGTGGGGACTGAAGCCCTCAGACCCAGAGGTGTGGTTAAGAACTGGCACCATGACGTCATATGACGTCACACCAGCTGTGTGGCCTTGGACAAGTTACTTAACCTCTCTGGGTCTTGATGTTCAATGATGGTGAATGATATACACCTTCCAAGATTATGGTGAGATTAAAAGTGATATTAAATGTAAAGCCTTTCTTCAGCTCAACGTCTGGACCCAAGAAACGTACCTTTATTCATTCACTCAATACAATTTTTCCTGAGGGCTTACCACGTGCTCGACATTTTTCTAGGCACTTGGGCTACATCAGGGAGAACCTGACAAAATTCCTCACCGTTGAGGTACTTACAGTCTAGAGGGAGGAGGTATTTTGGGAAGCAATATATATCACCAGTACAATGTCGTCGGTGAGGAAGTCGGAGGAAGTCAGGCAAGAGAAGGAAGCATGGGTGGGTTGTGCATGGCACTGAGATTTTAAACAGCATGGCGGTGATGGGTCTCACTGAAGAGACGACCCTGGGGCCAAGAGCTGGAGGAGGGGAGGACATGAACTGCAGGGCTGTGTGGGGAAGAGCATGCTGGGGAGAAGCAAGGCCAGCAGAGAGCTCCCAGCCTCTGGGCTGCGTATTTGAAAACAGCAAATAAGCCCCAGTATTTGGAGTAAGATGAGTTGAGAGGAGAGCCAGACAACAGGAGATGTTATTTTATTATTATTATTCATGATGATGATGAATTACTACTGGTTCTCCACGAAATCATGCTTTCCCCAATGCCATGAGAGAGACATTGAAACGCAGGAGTCCAAGAGACTGGTGCAAATAGTCTTATTTGAATGAGAGGAGTGACTCCGGGGGCAGAAGTGAGCTTTCTTACACCCCAGCAGTGGCTATGAAATTTACTATGAAATGAGAATCCTGGGAGGCATCCATACCACCTAAAGGCTCCCTTGATACTATAACAAAAGTCCCCCGAATGGAAGTCCTAAGTCACCATTTTCATTAGTCCTGGGGGCGGGGGCGGTGCTGAGACCTCAGTCTGTCCCCATACTGAAGTAACTGACCACAAGATTCCCTATGAAAACCTGAGGGCAATGATTCTTGTCATTCTTGGAGCTGTCCACACCTCAAGGTCCCCTCCCCACCCCCAGCCCCTGTCCGCTCTCCCCATGCAGCCCCTCCCTAGGCCACTCTGTGCTGCCTTCACACCCGTGACTCTCAGCCTTGGCAATCAAACTTGATTCTCCACCTGGAAGGCCTGTGAAAACACGGATTGTTGGCTCCCTCCGGAGTTCCTGATTCAGTAGGTCTCAGATGGAACCTGGGCTTGCCTTTCTGACAAGTTCCAAGGTGACACTGCGGCTGCTCTTGGTCTGGATCATGCCAGAGAACCACTGTTCTATGCAAATTTATTCTCTCAAGACTTTCCTTGCTTCCTCCAAGATCAGCAATATGGCAAACAACTCTCCCTTTACCCTTGACCTTGGCAAACACTCTTCCTTTTCTCCATGTCCCTGTGTTGGCAGAAACCTGCCCGAAGCATTCTCCCACACAGAGGAATGCTCCCATGCCCCAGTCTCTCAGCCTCCCATGACCTCCTGCAAATAACTTCCTGCTCTCTACGCATATATGTAAAAGTCCTCCCGCCTTAATAACTCACCTACCTCTTCCTATTTCCCCCTGCTCACTTCCTGACCATTATTCTACAACCATGGAAAAATCTGGCATCTGGTTCATTCTCCACTTCATTTCTCATCACCATTTTGGGTGACTTCACTGTCCACATGAGAAACCTCTTTAAGACTAGACACCCTCCCCCCATCCCAGCCACCAAAGTCAATCATCATGTCTGAGACCTTCTCCAGCTTTGAGATGGTAAATTCCAATATCACATCCATGAACACAACCTCCTTTCAAGCCTCCTGTACTTCCTCCCGCCATCAAATCTGTCCTTCAGCCCCCAGGTCTTTCGGCTCTGCCATTCTTTCCGGGTATCAGCTCTCTCTATGTCTACATCCTCCTGACATAACCCACAGGGCCCATGGCCTGTGCCCTCAACCAGCTTTCTCCATCCTTGGCCTCTTCTCTGTCTTCACCTAGGATGCTGGGGTCTGCCGGGGGAAGGTCACAAACCATTGAACTTGGTGGTTCTGCTTAGGCTGCCTTGGCATGACTTCTTTCTTTCCTGCTCCAAGCCATCAGCAAATCCTTTTGGTTTTACCATCAAAATAATTTAGAACCAGACCACTTCTTGCCACCTCTCTCACGAGCATCCTCTCTCCTCTGTCCCTGCTGTTGCCTTGGCTCCTCACTGGACCTGCTACTTGGAGTCCACGCTCAGCACGAGCAGGGGAAATGAGCCTGTGAAACGCTAAGCCCAATCACGTCCCTCTTCTGCTTGAAGTGCTCAGTGCTTCCCTGCTTAGTCCCAGTCCGAGTCCCCATCCCTGTGCTGGGGCCCCACGGGATCCACCCCATGGCCTCTGGCAACTCCTCTCCACCTTCTCTCCTCTGCATCCCTCGCTACCACGGGGCCTCCTTTCTCATCTTCAAACACATCAGGCATCTCTGTCCTGTTGTTTCTCTATCTGGAATGATCTTCCCCCTGGTATCTGTGTGTCTTCCTCCTTCACCCCCTTCCCTAACCACGTCAGTTAAAATGCTGCCCTCTGCATTGCCTATCCCATTTCCTTGCTGGTCAGTCTCCATAACATACATCACCATCTGAAACACCTGTTTTACTATCTTTTGTGGTTTGTCACCCTTGCTGAAATCTAAGCTCCAGGAGGCAGGGGTTTTGCCCCCTAATGCCTAGACCAGGTATTTACTCGGGGCTTAATATATGTGGTCTGATTTGATGCATTTATGAAATCTGATGACACCATTCTTGAGAACAAATTCTGAGTCTAATTATGGTTGTTCCTGCAGTATCTCATCCCAGGGCTCAATAAATGGCAAAGGAAGGAAGGGACAAGAATTTATGTTTGGCATCAGGAAAGAAGGATGGGTGCTGGGGGAGTGATGGAGGAGAGCGAGCCTTCCCTCGTGAAGCTTCACAGAGAACTCTTGCAAGGCCATGCTCCAGCCGGGAGACGAGGCTAGTCTTAACTGCTGGCATGCGGGAAAGATGCTTTCAGTAGAACACGGGTAGAAACTCACTTGCTCAGTGGCTTTAGTGTCATGATGTGGTAAAATTCTTCATAGAAAGTATCTGGTTTAGGGAAAGTGTTCATATAAGGAATAGTCTGGCTTCCTGCTGGATAATTACGAGCGGAGGTCATGCTCTGGGTCACTTAAAAGCTAATTCCCATTTGTTATTAGGTTTGAACTCAGACCCAAGTGAGCTATATTCATGATCACCATCTGGGCTGGAAGGAGGCAGAGCATATGGTTTTTCGGTAGAGCTGCAGAACTGTGTTAATTTGTGAGGATCCGCTCGAGTCCATGTCGGCTCTGCACGTTTGGCCCGTACAGGACTCCCTCCTGGCAGAAGAGTAAAAGCACCTGGGGACGCCAGCTGGTTCTCTCGGCACGAAGTTGACTTTCCTGCACCCAGCTGGGATTTCAGACACCCTTCTCTGTCGGGGAGCCCACGTGGGCAGAAGCCCATCTTGATTCCCTTTGGGGGCTGGAATTAACCCAGAGGAGCCCCACAGAGAAACAGAAGAGTGGTCTCTCCCAGGCAGGCTACTCTATGTTGGCCCCTCTTTCCTGCAGGGTCGCCCTCTGTCCATCGATTCCTGCAGGTGGCGCTGTGCTGCAGGGTTACCTGCTCCTTGCCTCCCTGAGGCCCCGCCACCAGCCAGCGGCTACAGAGCCAGCAAGTGCAAGGTGCCTACGTGGCCGGCAAGTACAGAAGCANGACAGAAGCAAGTCCCTCCAAACAGAATTAGCTGGGGCACCTTCTCATCACCTGCCTCTTTCTGGCTTGGAGTAAGAAATCAACAGAGGATTACCTAATTGTGCCAGGGAGCCTCTCCAGAGAGCCTCTCATCTGAGGGTTTTCAACCCCAGACTCTGTTTCATCATCAAGGGATTTTTAGAACTTCAAAAGTCATTTGGTCCGTACCCTGTAAGCCAGGCAGCACTCACTCCGGGAAGAAACACATCTGTCTTATACGTAAAGATCTCCACGCCACTGGAACGTCCCAGTGGAGTCTAATAATCCTGAAAGGGAGAATTTTTTTTTCTACCAAACTTGAACACTCTTTTTTTTTTTTTAATGAGGTCTTTTCTTCATTCAGAGACAGAGAAAGGTTTTCACTCTTTTACACAATGACCTTCTAAATATCTGATTTGACATCGTAGGCAAATGCGAATTGATGTCAAATAATGAGTCTGAGTGCTGACTCTGTTCAAGGCTCACTTTGTGGCCCTGGTCAGCTGTTCACTCAACCTTGTATCCCAATTTCCTCATCTATAGAATGGGGGCAGCATTCTATACATTCAGTGAACCTTGCTGGGTCCCTATTAGAAAGCAGACTGCATGGTAAGGGGCAGCATTTCCAAATTAACAGAGACACCGATGCTGGAATTCTAGGCTGAGCTGATTTCAATCAGGGAAACTCTGTGCTTATCTCTGAAATCACCTCATTATGTCCCCTGACTCCGGCTGTATCAGGTTGACTACGAGGGGCACAGTGTTGGAATGTACACTCCCCTGAATTTACTGAACAGTTACTATGGGATGGGCACTTAAAAAAATAACGTAAATTCACTCATTTAATTCTTACACATCTTATCAGGTAGGTACTATTATCCCTTCCCCCATTTTATAGAGGAGTAAACTGAGGCACAAGGTGAAGTAAACTGCTCAAGGTCAAGTACATAGCAGAGCAGGAATTTGAAGCTGGATGGTCTGACTCCAGAGTCTAAGATTGTCTGCAACCAGTCGGTCACCATGCTGTCTTCCTTCTAAGTGTTTGGGACAGAATAGTGAGTAAACCAAACCAGGCTCTGCTCCCCTGGAGCTCGCTGTCCGGTGAGGTAGATATTGAACACATGATTCTAATAACAAATGGAGATGAATGAGTTGAAGGAAAGGAACATGATACTGTGAGAACATCTAGCAGTGGCCCTTGACCTCTTGACTGTACCGAGGAAGGGACACTTGACCCGAAATCTGCAGGCTGAGGGGAGCTCATCGGTTAATCAGGGGTGGGGATGAAGGACGTTTGAGGTAACAAGATGGACACGTGCAAAGGGCCAGTGGTAGGAGTGGGAACAGTGTGGAGGACCTGAGAAAGGCAGTGAGGCTGAAATGCAGAGACGGATGGGGAGAGTGGACGAGAAGAGGCTGGAAAAGTGGGCAAGGGTCACCTCATTTAGGTCCTAATGCATCTGTTAAGTATTTTGGTCTTAGAAGAAGAATGGCAATCCCTTAAAGAGTTTTAAGAAGGGGCCTTAATATGATCAGATTCCTGAGTTGAAAAGAAACCGTATCACACACTTTAAACGAGGAGATTAACGTGAGAATCCTTCCAGAAGCTGTAAAGTGCTACAGCATCGGTGATTTTAGTTAACATAGGTCTGGTCCCTCTCCCCGCTGTGCTTTGGTGCACCCCTTGGTGGCTGCGGGCTTGTGCCTCTCACAGTCAGCCCAATATACCTGCAGCCGGGAGTCGTCTCTCAGGGGCCAGCAATCGGCTTGGCCACACTGTTCCTCTTCCCGAAACTTGCACGGCTGAGCTCCCCACATTGGCCCATGTTCCGCTCCTGTGCACATCAGCCCCATTCCCCCCGGACAGCCTGCAGTGGTTGGCCGGAGCCCTGTTCTTGGTGCGAGAGCCCCGGGGAGGGGGTGCCCAGGACAGCCAAATCCTGGCCTTGGAGGGTATGTGCTTAGCCTCAGAGCGAGGACACCATCAAGAGCCGCCAGGGGCATCGGGAGGAAAGGAGCTCCAGCAGGTGTGCTGTTTGTACGGATGTCCACATCTGTAGCCTTTCTATGTTTTAATTCAAAATGACTTTGCAGATGTACACACACGTGAAGAGAGGAATCCTGAGAGCAGAGGCCACGGGACTCCACCACGAACCTAAGCGCCTGGTGTGTTACCACGTGTGCCCGGGGCTTTCGTCCGCGTGTCCTCGGGCTCTGTGACTCCCAGGCTGTGAGGCTATCCGCCGGAGGCAGAGCTGGAGGAGCACTCCCAGACCCCTGCCGCCCCGGGGCTGGGCCTTGAGGGCTCCCCCTCCCCCGCTGAACCCAGGTTGTTCTGTCTGACGCCCTTGCTCCCGCTTCCCTTGCAGCAAGGGGCTGCGGCCCCCTGCAGGCTCTCCTGGGCTCAGCGTAACTTACCCTGGGCCTTGACATCATCGACCACGGGGCAGGGGGTCTTCAGGATCACATCACTGGGCCTGGAGCGCCGTCCAGTGTTGTCCACTCCCCACAGGGTGAACCTGGCAGACAGGGGAGGGCGCCGTTAGCAGAGAGGAGCAGCGGCCCTGCCCGACGGCCATGCTTGGCTAGGGTGGGTTTGCATGTCTCCCCACCACCCTTCTCTTTCTCCATCTGAATGGGCTCTTTGCACCACACCAGCCCCACACAGGTTCCCAGGGGCTGCCTGGATCCCTAGCAATGGCAGCCCCCCGAAATGTTTTCACTATCTGGCCCCCCCACACACCTGATCAGCCCACTGGTATGTGCTGTTTCTAGAACTGTGGCTGAGGCCACCAAACCTGAAGCTGGGGCATCTGGTCAGCCTGTCTGGAACCTTGCTCAGATCCTGAGTCTTGTCCTACAACCCAGGTCTCAGGCAGGGTCTCAACTCCTTCCTCTGCCCACCTACTCCAGACTCTCTTGAGCTAAGGTTCTCAGGGATGGGCCCAGAGGCAGCCAGGGCACCCCTGAGACCTGCACCTGCAGTCTGCCGTTCCCACACATGGACACGGTTCCCCTTCACACACCTGTGTCCCCTCCATGGAGCAGGAGTGCTAGGGAGAGAGAAATGAGAGCCTCTGAGGAGGGCCACCATCTTGCAGGCCGTGCTGGGACCCTCTGCCTCGGTGCCTGGGAGCCTTGGGTGGTGTGAACTCCCCCCCAGCTGCTCCCACCCCTCCAAGCAGCTTTGCTCTATGCCCTCGTCGCCGTAAGCTCCCCATTAACTAACTGGGGATTGATCGGATCCCCAGCTGGAATGAAAATGCCTGTACTCAAGTGAATTCTCACATTACTCTGACAGGGCAATTAGTACAAAAGTTAGGGTCCTAAGCCCTTACTATTTTTAATAGCAAAGCAAGGTGTTAGGAAAGAAGATCCTTCCCCTAACCTTCTAAGTAAGAGATGGGGTTTATCCTAAGAACCTTTCCTCAGCGGGCCGGCTCCGTAGGTCCTGGAGGGAAGCAGACAGCAGCCAGCTTACTTTGACTACCAAAGCCCATGGAGCACTTCACACATTTTCATGGGGAAGGGCTGCTCCGTTCATTGTCAGCATTATGGTTTCCGCCATCGAGCACTCGTAGGACAGTAAGAAGCTTAGCTAGAATGAGTGGACAAGAGACAGAAGCCCTACTCCCAGATGAAGGGCTAACGTGGAAGTACGGTTCCTGCTTCGTCCAAGACTTCTGGGCCCTTTCCACCTCCACCTGACTGCATTGTTCAGCCTGTCCTTAGAGTCTGTGACAACGCCTACCTGATGTGAGCGTGTGTGTGTGACAGAGAGAAGGGGTGTGTGTGTGTGAAAGTGTGGGTGTGTGGGTGTGAGGATGTGAGAGTGTGTGCGAATGTTTGTGGGAGGTGTGAGAGTGTGTGGGTGTGTGTGAAAGAGAGTGTGGGTGTGAGAGAGCATGTGGGGGGTATGAGAGTGTGTGAAGGTGTGTGTGAGAGTGTGTGGGTGTGTAAGAGTGTGTGGAAGTGTGCAGGTGAGTGTGTGAGGGTGTGAGAGACAGTGCATGGGGGTGTGAGAGTGTGTGGAAGTATGTGGGTGAGTGTATGAGACAGAGTGTGTGTGTGAGTGTGTGAGAACAGACACAGCCTGGCTCTGGCTCCTGAACCTTGGTGTGCAAGGAGCACCCTGGGCCCCCGTGTCCAGGGCTGACCGCCTCGTGCACATTCACGCATCCCTGTGCAGGTGTGGCGGTTTTTGCTGATGGCTCCAAGTTCACTCCCCTTTTCCGAACTGTCTGCTCCCACAGGCTCCCAAAGGCAGTAGTTCTCCTGTGAGCACAGGCTGTGATGACGGGGGTGGGCTAGAAGGGGAGTCACCTCTCCGCTCTGGCCTCAGTTTCCTTCTCTGTAAATTGAAGATGTTGAACCAGACACGTTTTAAGACCCCTTTCAACCAGGGCTTCTTAAATGTTTTGTACTGTGGACCCAGGATTCTCAGAATCATGTTTTTTAAATGCATTAAATAAAACGCACAAGCTGACAAAATAAGCCAGCTCCTCTGAAATGCCCTTCTGCCTCCGTGGAGCCCAGGTGAAGGGCCAGCTCTATGCTTTCACGTGAGGAAATGAGATGGTGCAGCTAGATCCTTCTGGTAGCCTGGAGCAGCTGCGGAGTGAGAAGCAATCAGGGAAGAAAATGAAAACCCTGATTCAATTCTTAACCACCACCACACCCCGGACAACCAGCTTGCAATTCTGTGGAAGTTACTCCGTGTTGCTGAAACTCAGTTTCCTCAACTGTAAGATGAGAGCAAGACTCCAACCTCACGGGGTCCCCGAGGGTTCCCAGAGGCTCCCGCACACAGTAAGCACCCCATAAACGAAGGCTGAGCTCTCCCTTGTAATGATAAGAAAACTTTGTTGCAATCTTGCTTACAATGACTAGTGCTTCGAAGTAGAATCAGGCTTGACGCCATGTGTCTCCAACAATTAATCCGGGGCTCTCTCCTCCTACCAGGCACTGAAAGTCTGGCTTCAAGCTACTGGGAGGACAGGCTCTCCCTGGCCCTCCCCTACTCTCTTCGCGTGATCTGCAGCGCCACCTAGTGGAGCACCACGGAGCCGGCGGCTTCTTCCCTCCGCCCCATGCACTGTCCCTGACTTCAATCATCAACACAGACGGAAAGTTGGTGCTTTATCAGACATAAGAGGGCAACACTGACGTTCACCCAAGTCAGCAGAGTGGGAGAAGGTATAAGTCTCAGGTCTTTGATCAGAAAACGTGGCCAAATCAGGCCCACGTGAGGAGGGTCCCAACATGGGTGACGACGGTTGGTTCACAGGAATTTCAAAATTCCTAATTAACAGTTGTGACTTAGTGACAGGGATTAGTGAGCTCTTACTATAAGTGAGAATTCCAGTTTCGCGGAGTGTGAGGCATTATACTGCACCATCCCTAATCTTTCCTCCTTTTGCCTGTTCCCATTCTCATAAAGGGCCACAATTACCTAACAGCATGAGAGGGGCTAAGAATCGTAGGCCAGCTTTCCCTTGTCCTAGTATCCTCCTTTCCATCTCTGTATTTTCCAGCTCCTCTAGAATACCCCTTGTCTTTACGTATTTTGCTAGTATGGCCCCCAAGCGACATCTCTTTTTCCTAGATGGAAGACAGTCATCATCTACGTTCATCTCGCAAGCAATGCCACTCACATTTCTAGTGCTTTTTACCTTTGAATTCTTTACCTGTGGAAAGGGAGCTGATTTATTCTTTGACTACATTCTTGTGACCTCATCTGTAAACTGTAAAATGTTTTTCATACCGATGGGGTCAAAAGGTCCCAGAACTACATCACCAGGAATTCTGCCCTGCCCCCACCCCCCAATATTTTCCCATCATGACTTAGATTCCCTCAATCTCTCTCCTCTTTTGGTGTCTTTTATGTCTCTGCTTCACAACTATTTTACTATTATTCCAGGAGCACAGGGAGAAATGAGGAAGTGCTCCCAGAGAGAATAGGGATGTTCCGAGTGCCACGAGATAGAGTCCACCGTATTTTCTTTGGAGAAAAATGCTGACCATCTCTACCTCCATAAACTATTTCGAAGTCCCCGGAGCTATTTTTCTAAAGCAGAGTTCTTGTTATTCTACACCTTTTGTCTAAAAAAATTAATAATCTCCCTTGACTTAGAACATTCACTCTATTTTTCCAGAATCACTTCTTCCATTCCATCTTACCATTAGCTTCCGCTCGATTGGACTCCTTGCTAGTTACCTTCATGCCTCTTTGCTTTTGCCCTTGCTGGTTCCTCAGCCCGCTCTGCCTTTTCCCACATTACTCTACATACTGAAATCCTACATGACCCAAGTGGGTGATGTCCACTCTAGTTAGAAATCAGCTACTCCTCCCTCTTCTCCTCTACACGTTCCTTGTTCTTCCATCTAGACTCTATGTCTTCCTCTCTGATGTTAAAGTTAGTTGTTTGTATATTTCCTTTCCGTGTTGCAAGCCCTTTAAAGCTCTTGTCTCTCTTAATCTTCCCTTTCCGGTCCCTAGAAAGTTCTCCATAATGCTGATCAGGGTAAGACTTGATAAACTCAAAATATTTTTCCGAGTTTCTAAAGGGACTCAGGCAGCAAAAAGGAAGGAGCTCAGAGCCTCGGGACATTCAAGCAGGCGTGTGTCACTCACATGTAGATGGTGTCCGGTTCCAGGCACCGAATGATCAGAGAGATGGTGGTGAGCTGCTTGTCTGGCACCTGAGCAGGCATGGCACAAGGAGACTTTGCTCCAGAGATGATGTCGTCCACAAAGCTCAGCACCGTTTCTGCCCCAGATGGGGGGGGGAGGGGAAGGAATGGAAAAGGCCATGAGAAACAGTGCCGGCCAAGCAAGGAGACGGCATCAGTTCAACGAGAACTTAACATTAGAACTGCTTGGTCCTCAGTCTTCTCAAATTCCTAGTGGAGAAAAAAGACCTAGAAGGAATTGTCTATTCTGTTTCATGTTTAATCAATTTAGAGTCATTTGTCCGGAGTGAGTCCAGACTCAACCACGGCAAGATGTACACACATGTGTGAGCTCTTTCATGAAATGTTCTTGGCAAGGGCAGGGACCACTGCCCGCCCTTCGGCCCTTCGCAGTACCTTTGCGCACAGGGCCAGGGCCCCGGGGGAAGCGGGAGGCAGCTCTCCATGACGGAGGGCCGTGCATATGCCTCCCAGCCTCGCGGACCATTTCGGCGGAGCTTACTTGCCCTGCACCAGACTGAGGACGCCTCCATCCTGTGGGGGACCACACTCACACGTAGGATTTAGGGATGATTTATGTTGACCTTTCCCTACATGTAGGCAGCAAAATCCTGAGGCCTGGAACATTGTTCATGGGGTGTTTCCACTTCTCAAAGCTTCCCTCTTCTAGCTGGACCTGGCAACTGCAGAGTTTGCTTTAGGACAAGACACGGGCTAAGCACATCTGTTTGCGCATGCTTTTGCCCAGAGGGGGGTTATTAGCAAAGGAATTTTTTTTTTTCTCTAATCATGGCAGTGGTTAGCACAGAATTGTTTCCTAATTGTGGGCTAGGATAACTAGTGTACTGCATTGTTGTTTCTTTGTGAGTGTGCCTAGAGGCAATGAAATGGACACCTCTTTAATAAACAAAAAGAAAAACAAAATCAAAACAAGACTTTGTCAGATGCTCACCATGCAAAAACTCTTAAATGGGCGAGATGGCTGTTCCTGCTTCCCCACCTCCCCCCACCCTCTACCCCCGCTCCTCCTGCACTGCCCTTGGACACCAGAGACCTGGAGCAAAGGCTAGGAGGCAGGACATTTTTCTTTTCTCTTCTTTTTACCAATAGATTAACAGGAGCCCATGAAGTCAGAGAGGCTCACCTGTCTCCACTTTGGAGTGGTCCATCCTGTCAGTGACCTTTTCTTGACGGATGAGGTAATCTACAATCTGCACCCCGATCGGAGGCTCTGAGTGTTCCCACTCCAGGACCACGAGGGTGCTGCTGGGCTCATGAACCGTGGAGAGTCTCAGCCTGGGTGCAAGACAGGAAGAGACATGGCATGGGGACCCTGTTGAATCCTGCAATGCTCTTCTGATACTGGCCGCCTTCTCAGCTGTTACACCCTTAAGTCTTCCTTCTAACCTTTCTCAACTGACCACTGGAACGATCTCTCTGAGAGCTTGTCTCTTTCATCAGAGAGCAATGGTTCTTGAAGATCCCTGGAATGTGTATTTTATTACTCTTAAGTGCCTGTTACACATTGGGAACTCAACATCTGTTTGCAAATAAATAAGTAGTTGAGTCAAAGATGAATGAGGACCTACATCTTATAGGGTCAGTGGACAGGGATTTCTGGGTGGTCCTATATAGGGCTTGGAAATACAATTTCTGGATTTGCTCTTGAAAATAAGAGAATGTGCCTACAAAGCTCATACCAAGTTTCCCTGAGGTGGTGTCTGGGAGAGCCCTGCATTAACAAGGCCAAGGTCAGCTCAGTTTCCATAGCATTACCAGAGTCTGCCCCGTGGGGGAAACCCTGGCTTGCCCTCTTGCTATGCGTACTAGCATACTTTCTTCCCGACACCTTCTGCTGGCTGGCCCTCGCAACAGGCTCTGTTTAGAGGCTATGCTCCTAGGGGGCTTTACAGGCAAGAGAAAGTTGACCACATGTCAAGTTTTCTTCACGGTGATGTCCTGTGGCTGCAGACTTGGGCTCTGATTTCAGGTTCTTTCTTTGCTCTTGGGTTTCTTTGAATATTCTGATTCTTGACTTCAGTTTTTCTTTGCCTTTTCCAATTCAGAGTCTTTTGCCTTGCCATCTCATACGTCTTTGTGCCTTGCAAAGACTCACTACACATTATTGACGTTCGTGGTGTGGATCTCCTAATTGTCCAAGTGGTTTCAATTTGCTGCCTTGTTCTGACTTCATAGGTGTATCTCAGATTTCTCACTTGCTTCCAATTCCGGGTTTCTTTCTAGACCACTGGCTAGTGGGGATTTTCTCGGCTCCTGCTCACTCCAGTGTCCCTCCGTCTCACGCATCCCTGCCATTCACTTTCATCCTTAGTCCCCATATCTCATGACCTCCCATAATCATCAGCCTCTGCTCTCTACTCAGCTCACAGATGCCTGTCACTGATCTCAGGAGGTCACTGTGCCAGGGGCTACGGATGGAGCACACGAAGGCAACGGTCCATTTCAATTCAGCAAATGTTTGTTGAGCACCTATTATGTATCGGAATGTGCTTGGTGTTCAAGAGGCAGTGGTACACGAGCCAACCCCAGCCCCTTCTTTTATGGAGGGGTCAACAGACAAACATACAATCATACATGTGATTATAATAATGTGTGATAAGAACTTTAAGAAGAAATCACGGGAGGCTGTGGGAGCAATAGCAAGGAATTCAACCAGTGGGAAAATAATGCAAAACACATGCCTTTAGTGGCTGACTATGAAGGAGTGCATACTTTGTGTATGACGTGAAAGATGGGACAGACCCAAAACAGTGCGGATATTGACAAATTCATTAATTAGAGTCATATGCTGAGTGCTATTTTGAAGAAAAAAAGCATTAGGAAGCTTAAGTAAGTAACTAAGCCTTTCTGAGAAGTCAGATTCTGTGAAAATGTGGACCAAAGCCGGCCTCTACTGAGAAATAGCAGCACGCATGATTTACATAGATTCGTGTAAGACCAGAGTGCATTTCTATTTCCAATTACCAAGAAACATTCAAGAAACTAAGGTCCGCTACTAAAAGAAGTGATTAAAGTTGACAAGAGAAGTGAAGTCCTTAATAGATGTGCCTGTTTATGGAAATTTAGCCCAATTTGATCTTTAGCAATAACATATAGTAAACACAGGTTTAGAAAGGAAATCAGCCCTGAGACATCAATGGTTGGATCTTGTGTCCACCCGATGGTAACTGTTTAGTGGCTTCAGTGTTGTGTCAAAATTCAGGTAATTTTCTTAGTGGGTGAATCCATCTAGAAAAGCCATCTGCTTCTAGTGGCTCCCTTTATACCAAAAGAAAGGACTTTGACTAAGAATGAGCTTGATTCTCTTTTGACTCAAGAGATCCAAGTCATGGCCGTAAAGAGCAAGAAGCCAAGCGCTGGGGTATCTAAAACTACCCAGAGAGAGAGGGCATGTAGACAAAAGAAGACATTGGTTTGCGCTGACAGTCTACTGTTGTGTTCTCCTCTTTCTCGGTTCTCTTCCTGGTCAGTCCTGGCTCTTTGATGCCCAACAGCACCTCCCTGCAACAGGCCGGAGGGCAGCATCCACACGAGCAGCCTCTCACTTGCTGGTGTCCTCCTGCTGGCTCGCTCCTGCTGACTCGGCCCTCCCACTCCTGCAGGTCCTGACCCTCCCTTTGGGCTTTCATCGCCTCACCAATCCATGGGGCCATGCAACTCCAGCTTTCTGCCAGCACTCCTTACTAGACCCCATACGTCTGTGCTTCACTCCCAGGGCAGATGCCATAGTAGTGGCTAAGCGGGTGTCTGCCTCGGGCCTTAGCCCGCCAGGATTTACAGGGATTTGGCCAGTTCTGTTCAGCCTTCCCCAAAGGCAAAGAAACTGGACATGTTCATCCTGAACCACCTTACCAGCCCTTTTTACTCTGTTCACCCCTCAAATGCAGATAGCCCCTAATGCCCGTCTCCGACCCTCTCTTACTTATTCGGGAGTATCCTTTCTCATAGCTATGGTTCCATTGCTCATTTCTTTGGGGTTGATTTAAATCTTCTTATCTCTAGTGTCTATTTCTCTAAACCATCTTTCTCTCTGACCACTGAACATCTCGGTAGGACTACCCTGCTCTATCTCCAAGATGAGTCCAACCAGACACAGCCTCCTCCTCAAACCTGCATATCCTCTGATGCTTCTTTTCTCAGATGCGGCCTATTCGTCTTCCCAGCCACCAGGGGCTGAAGTCTTAGGTCCATTCTCAACTTCTCCCTCTCACACCTGCAAGTCACCCACAATGCCCCGTTGGTTCTACCCAAAGTCATCTCTCCGTTGTGTCCTCTCTACGCTATCATGGCTGAGATCACGGCCTCTTAGCCGTGGTAGCTCTGCTCCCTGTTTGATGACCTTGGAAAAATCATTCAGCCCATCTGAATGCATTTCCTTGTCTCTTAAACGGAAGGGATAGCAATACCTAATGATTCCACACAGCACTGCCACCCAGGAAATGTGTCGTTGGCCTAGTAGTGTCTCACTACCGATCTCTCACTTACTCCACTGCAACGTCAGTTTACCCCTCTGATCTTCTGGCCATGCTGTCCTACCCTCTCTACCTTCAAGGAGAAATTCAAGTGTGGCCTTCACCATCCCCCAAATTCAGACTTGACCATTCCCTTTAACACTTGACTTAAACTTCTCCAATAATTCTTATCAAACCATGTCTTCTCCTATGACCCTCTGTGTGCCTGCCTCCCCTAAGATTGAAAGCTGGCTGAGGCCAAGCACTGTCTCGTGTTTTTCTTCCTGTTCCCCGGCCCCCACCCCTTTGCTTTGTAACAAGTGCGTGCTCTGTAATGTGTATTTGCAGAAATGAGAGAGGTGAGCACGTAAAAGAGAGGCAGAGAAAGGGAGTCATACACAGGCTGTGGGAGAGGCGCACAGGTGGGGAGTCCGTCCACTCCAAAAGCCGTGGAGTCGCAGCGACACCAGTCCTCGATGACATCTCCAGTCCCTGAGCACCAGAGTGAGCTCATGGTGGCCTCCTGCAAGAGCTGCAAGAGAGGGCAGAGGGCAGAGTGAGTGTCCAGGAGCCAGGGCTGGGTCACCACAGTCAAGAGACAGAACCCAGGCTCTGCTTGGTTCTAGATGACTTCCAGCCAGTATGCTGGGGCACCACTTCACCATTTTTGGATCTAAAACTCCCATCCCAGGAGACCAATTCTGGGAAGCTAGACCTCGTAGGACCTCTCTGGCGCTGCTCTCTCATTAATGGGCCAGTTCACCCTGTGGTTAGGGCGATAGCCTTGGAAGCAAGTCTTACTTCTCCCTCCTTCTCCATCCGTCAGTCCACACCTGGGGCCCTAGCAACAACAACCTCTTGACCATCCACTGCCCTGACCCCCCTTCCCCTGCCCTGAGGCACGTGGCCCTTTCTTAAACGCCTCTCTGTGCACACTCATCTGCCCTCTGCACCCTGCCCAGCACAGCCTCTGCTGCGTTCCTTCCGCGTGTACCCCCCGTGCAGTATGTACGCAGATCTGCCTGGGGTTGCGCTTGTGTGTGAGGCCTCTCTTTCCTGGTAGAAGGTGGGAACAGCACAGCACACAGGTGAAGACCTGCGCTCCAGAGCTGTCTGCCCTGGGTGAGGATTTCAGCTCTGCCACTCACTGCCATGTGACCTGGGGCAAATTAGATCAACTTGGTTTCCTCCATGGAAAAATGGGATAGAAACAGCACTCTCCTCATAGGGCTGTTGTGATGATTATATGACATAATAGACGCCAAAGGGCATAGCTTAGTACCTGTGCTGTGCACGCATTAGTCACATATAAATAGTACACCAGTCATCAATAAATGTCAGCAATTATTATGGTGTTTGAATGACAGGCTTGGGTCTTATGTGGAAGCATACAAATGCCACAGAGCACAGAATAATTCTTCACATACAGTGATTTCACAGCAGATATTCCCTATTCTATGAAAGCACAAAAGGATAAAATTAGAGTAGTCAGGGAACAGAACTTGAGATGGGGCAATTCCTGACGGGCACTGACCCCTCAGTGGGACCCTGTTGCCTCAACCCCAGCCCAGGGATGGGAAGAGGGCACGTGACCAAACACTCTGGCCGAGGTCAGCTTTCTCTCCGGGTCAGCTCACCATCTGCAGCCTCTGCTTTTCCTGTGAGTCTCTTTTCTCTGACCCACTCTTGTCAAACCCACATAGAAACAGTAAATTAGAGAAATGAAGCAGCCATCTTGGAAAATTTTAGAGCAAAAAAATTGAAAGGGGGGTGCAGCAGGAGGGAGGGAGGAAGGAAAAAAGGAAGGAAGGAAAAGAAAAAAGAAAAGAATAAGGAAAAAAAAAAGACAGATAACCCTACAAAAATCGAAATGTCCAAGCTGAAAGCCAATACCCCAAGTTACGTTCCTTCAGAACTTCACATAGGCCATTCTTAGGTTAGAATAGCTGAAATAAGGGTCCATATTGACCCCTCTCATACCCTTCTACCCCCAGATTGGGAGCTTCTAGGGAGCAGGGACCAATTCTTCATTGTCAGTATAATATATGTGTAGTTTTAGAATTTCAAGGCCCTTTCAGGGCTAACACTGTGGTTTGAGCTCCACGGTAAACAGGATTTACAGTGGAGGACACGTAGAGTCAAAGAGGTTAGTGACGGGGTCGGGGTCACAGGCTGGTGAGGGGGGGCCACAGCAGAACTTGGGCTCCATGTGACTGATTCTCTGCCGGCTCCCAGCAGGAAGCCCGGGGCACCATAGGTGTTCACTTCATGCTTTGCTTGACTGAACCAAATTCAAATCAAAAGTACACTTTCTTAAACTAGGAAAACTGACTTTGGTTGAGAGAGTTGGAATAAAGAGGACATTGTGGCTGCCCACTTACAGTCTTTTTTTTTTTAAAGATTTTATTTATTTCTTTGACAGAGAAAGACACAGCCAGCGAGAGAGGGAACACAAGCAGGGAGTGGGAGAGGAAGAAGCAGGCTCCCAGCAGAGGAGCCTGATGCGGGGCTCGATCCCAGAATGCCGGGATCACGCCCTTAGCCGAAGGCAGACGCTTAATGACTGCGCCACCCAGGCGCCCCCCACTTACAGTCTTTAATCCATAATTACTAGCTAAGCGCCTGTAAGGGTCTGGTTCCTGGGCTAAGCATTAAGGGTACAGTGGTGCATGAGACCTATACGGCCCCTGCCCACATAAGTCTTGCAGTCAAATAATAAAGAGCCGAACAAATGAAAGTTACATAAGTAACCCAATAACTAGGAGTGGTGGTAAGGGCTCCAAAGGAAAAGTTTGAATTGGGACAGGAGGGACAAAGAGGGGGGAGAGTCTCACAGAGGGGTTTGGGAAGGCCTCCATGAGGATGTGTGTTATCTGAATTGGGAAGGATAGATCAAGAGGTATCTGGTCACATAGGATGGGCAAGTGTTCCAGGCGGAAAAACCAATATTGAGATGACTTGAGCCTGGGTGAAACTTGACCTCTAAAATCAACTGAGAAAATGTTCCTAAGAGCCTAAGGGCAAAGAGGTGCTCAGCAAGTGGCAGGGGGCCAGTTATGGAGGCCGTGTGGTCCATGGTAAGGGGCGGTGTCACATTCCAAGGGCAGGGGAAAGCCATGAAAGTGCTTTAACCAGCGGAGCAACATGATCAGATTTTCAACCCAGAGGAGTAAGGACCAACACTTATGATGACAGACCTTTCTTCAAAAACTTTAACTTTCCACCTTCGGTTCACACAATTCCACAAGTGCCTACTTCCTGAATCCTGCGCTATCGGTAACTGCAGAAGGTAGGATGGGGCAGAAGAGGGAATCAAGAAGGAGCCCTTTTGGAAAGGAAGAGAAAAAGAATTACATTTTTCTTGGTATCGACACTGTGGCGGGCATTGCATGGGGATCCTCATTTGTTATTAGTTTAATCCTGATTCCAGAAAAGAAATAAGGATTTTCCCATTTTTGTTCTTTTTTTGTTTTAGGGAAAACAGCTGAACTTTCAGGCCAAGTTCACCTGTCTGTTCATTCCTCCATTTATTTATTCCATTCATTTATTCAGCGGAGTGCCAGCTATGTGTCAGCTACTGCTAGGCACTGGGATTCCATAGAAGAACGAGTGCTTCTTAGAGTCTATAGGACAAATATGTAAAAAAATGCGTGAGAACTCATGACAGCTTCAGAAGATGTAGGGGCACAGACAATGGGAGCCACTTGAAGGAATAGGGGCTGGCCTGGGAGAATAAGGGAGGGCTTGTCATAGCTGTGGATGCTTGAGCTGAAACCTGGAAGTACTGTCATAGCAGGAGTTTGCTGGGGGCAGAAAAGTTGGAGAGGCCATTCCTGGGAAAGAGAGTGACAAGTCTGAAGGGCCAGATGCACAACAGAAAATGTGTTGTGTTTAAGGAGGTACCAGGAGTTAAAATTTAGAGGATAGAATATAGAGTGGGCACAACCTAACCATGTAAGGGACAATGAACTGCCCTCATCATGATATGCTAAGGACTTTCTGCAGAGCTACTGAATTGGCCTGCTGCAACAGGATCTGATGTCCATATTGGACAGAAAACTCTGACTGGTCTCACAGGAAAACCAGTAAGAAACTACTGTGACAAGAAGATGGTGGCCTGCTATTATAGTGGATGACTGTGTTGGGGGTACAATCACAGCAGGATGGATTCAGTTTGTAGTCCCTGGTGATAGACACGAAAAGTCAGGGAAGCATACTTGGCCTCGAGCTTGGGCAACTTGGTAGAAGAGAATCTCATTGACCGAGACTGAAGCACAATGGTAGCTGTTTGGGGTAGAAGATGTTGGGTTGGAGACCCCTCGTGGGTTATAATCACTAGACTGAAATATGGCATCATAGATGATCTAGTCCAACAGGAGGAGGCCAAAGAGGCCAAGAGAGGTGAGACAATTGGCCCCAGACCTACCAGAGGGGTAGAGATAAGAACACACATGGAGTTTACTGGTGTCATGACTTAGCACCCCTTTTCCTTTGCTTCTTCACTCATGTCTGCATTCTTTGTGGGAAAAGGAAAATTAGAAGGAAAAGCAGAGGAACAGAGAGGATGAGCAGAGAAGACAGAATATGTCTAAGGAATGAGAGAGAAGAAACATGGGATGGTGATGGAAGCACCTCGGGCCACCTTGTATATGTGTTCAGAAATTACAATGTTCAAATATGGCCAGATGGACGATCTCTCCCAACCCCTCTCGTAAAACCAGTGCAGGGAGACAGGGAAGCGCCAAGGTCTGGCAAGTAGAAGATCCAGAGAGGGAGAAGCTAAAGACACAAATTCCTCCAGCTTCCCCACTTTACCCACGATGCCCCTGCAGGACGCCGGAAGTCTTTGTCCTCCTCTCCCTCCCAGCTCTTCTCTACTCTGCAGCTTTGCACGCCTTGTCCCATAGGGCGGTGCTGTGAGTCTACTCCCTGCCTCTGCTGGTCCGGGGCAAGTGCTCAGGAGCTCTTGGGGCACCAGCTGCAGCAGACTTGGGTGCTCCCAGAAGACAAAGTGGGGCAGGTAAGGGCACTGGATTAAAGCCACTGCAGCTTTGGGTCTCCATGGTGACATCAACCTGTCCTTCTCGTCATCCTTGCAAGCCCCCCTTCCATGGTCTCTTCTCCCCAGCTCTTCTTCCCCAGTCAGTTCCACGAGAATGAAAAGAAATTCATAGGCCAAAGGAACCATTTTCCTTTTGTTCCTGTGAGGAACCTTGTTTTCCAACACTCAGTGAACTATCATTGGCAAAGGCAGAAAGGCGAAAGCAGCACACACATGCAAAAATCCCTCCTGGTCTGAGCATCACCTAAGCTCAACATCACCACAGCTCAACAACTGTGACACACCAGGTGTCCCTTAAAAGAGGAAAGAGAAAGCAATTATCATCCTACATGAATGGGCACAGGTCTCAGGCAGGTAAGGAGCTCTCTGCCCTGCTACCTTGTCCCTCAATGTCACCTTTGCCTGTAGTGTCAGAAGCCCCACACTCTGAGCTTTTGTGTTTTTATTCTTGTCATTGTCATCATCGTTGTAGTTGTGTGTGTTGTGACCGACTCTGTTCTTTCTCTCCTTGAGGAGATCAGAGAGCTAAGGAATGACCTAAGCCACTCCCTGTCTCTGCCACAGTTCTCGTTCATCCCTTTGGGTCCATTCATTTTCTCATAGTATCTTTGGAAAGGGAGCCACACAGGGAAAGGAGGGGTGGTTGGGACATGTCATGACCTCGCAGTGTAATATAAGGCAGAAGATTTGCATGGATGTGGTGTTTTGTGGTCTTTGTTCTTAGAATCAGAGCCATGGACAGGAAACCATCCCCCCCAGGCTAAGATCAGACCCTTCCCTTTGGGACCTATACCTGATGCACTCCTTCTGTCCCTGCTGCAGCCAGTCCAGGCTTGGGATCTGTTCGGGGAGCCAGCCTTCCCCCATAACTGTCCCCTGAGGCTTTCTGAACAATGACTTTGGTGACTATGAATGCCACGCCTCCTGATCCACCTTCTTCCTCCCAGCCCTTGTTGCTCAAGAATCTACACAAATGCTGAGTTGTGACTCGGGCGCCATGACCATGGGTGCTGTGTATGCACTGATGTGACTTAATATGCAAACATGCAAATCTAAGC
The DNA here is from genome assembly GCF_002007445.2 of Ailuropoda melanoleuca. Lineage (NCBI taxonomy): Eukaryota > Metazoa > Chordata > Mammalia > Carnivora > Ursidae > Ailuropoda > Ailuropoda melanoleuca. The sequence goes on from NC_048225.1 coordinate 80,257,863, forward strand.
AAATTATGTGTCTGGATTAGCTAAACAAAAAGTCTCAGTATCCAAATTCTAGCACGGAGCTCAACTACACCCTGTCACCACCTCCCCCCAAGACCATTTGGAAGGCCCTCTGTTGTTGCTGATGCTTCGCTGAGTCCCCTGGGTCCCAGGCCTCTTACCCTCTGGGTCTGGTTGTTGGTCACCAGTTCATAGATGGGGGCTGCTCTGGTCACCTCCAGCAGAACTGGCTCAGCAGGAGTGTCAGGGCTGGATGTCACATGACACAGGGGGCAGGAGGAGGGACATCGTCCCTTGCTCTGGCATTCCATGCGGACTCCAGCTGCCATGCGCTTGGTGCCAGACTCTGACAGGCTGGCGATGTATTCTGGGAACGTCAGCACCTTGGGGTCTCTTTCCCGCTCCTCTGACTCGTCGGATGGGGAGTTGCCTGCCAGACACAAAGTGAAAAGGAACAATGAGGCAGGCAAAAGAGCAAGGTCTTGTGTGATCTCCTGGCCCCTGAGTGCTGGAGTCATATCCTAGGAATGTCCCAGACACGTTAGGGATGTGATTCTGCCGTCCCCGTCAATGTGGGGAACGCGTCCTCCCTGTAACCTATTAGAGTTGGAAACAGCCCTTCCAAATGTGAGAGCGGTGGTTTCCTTTTGGAGACTCCTCAGCTGCACCAATCCCCTCCGAGGGATGCGTCTGCCGTGTCTGTGACGATCTACGACTGTCGTCAATAATCCAAACAGTAACAACAGGGGGCATTCCAGGGCTCTGCTTCTTCCACCATAAAAGGAAGATATTCAATGTGCCTACCTCTAGCGTGTGATGAATACATGGCAACAGAGTGGCCAGTGCACGTCCAGTCATCATCATGAGAATTTTAATCATAACTGTAGGTGAGATTTACCTAAACTACGAAGTGAGATCTGTTGCAGTCCTCCTTCAACCCTTACAAGAATTCTCTGCCTGCAATTCTACTATTGCACCCATTTTATGGAGGAGGAAAGTGAGGTCAAGAGCCTTAAGATGGCACAGCTAGTATGCTGTAAGCGCTGGGATTTGAATCCAGTTTTGTCAGCCTTTAAGTCATTGGGGAGGAAGAGGACTTTCCTGCCTCATGATTCATCAATGCATGGAAGACAGGAGGGAGTTTGGGCACTCCACAGCACTCCAAAGAAAGGGATTTATAACGCCCTTGATTGATGAGTGAAAGGTAGTTAGAGAAATTCTTGGTTTATTTTTGGTGACAAAGATGAGGAATGCCTAGCTGAAAATAAGTAATACTTTGTTCCCTGTGGAAGAAAACACGGCTTGGTATTTGTCTTCCAGGCCTTCATGATTTCCCATCTAACTTATTCATGCTAGATAAAGATGGAAGTACAGTCCTCTGACCAAAGCCCTTGGGCTCTGTAAGAGATCCCAGACCCGTCATGACACAGCTACAGGCCCGGATATGAAACAATTTCATGGAGACCACTGGGCTTCTGGAAACAAGGGGCAGATACAGAGCATTCATTCTGGTCCTCCTGGACTTCTCAGGAATGTGGCACTTGATGGGTGAGATCTTTGGGGGATATGGCTGGAATGGTTTGCAAAGAGGTTTCAGAAGGTGACTGTGAGCTACAACTCACTGATGTTCTCACAGGGTTCTGTCTGGTAGGGTCCAGGGAGCTCTCTGCTCTTCTCCCTCATGTTTGCTATGAGCCCATTTGGAAACGTCCTGCGACGTTTCAACACGGTTGTTTCCCAGACGAACATCCTCATTATGCGGATGAGGCATCGTCATCCAGAAGCCACACTGACACAGGACTCCTTCTGCGCAGTAACGCAGAGCACTCACTCTGTGACTGTAAGTGTGAGATCTAATTTATTTCACATTTGCTATTTGTTTAATAACAAACCCAGAGTTGAACTGAAGACTTTCCTAGTTATAAGAACTGCATAACTTGCACCCACCAAAGCGAAGAATGATGTTATCAAACAGGAGGCCCAGGAGCCCACACCAGCCAGCCCCAGAGTCACTCAGAGCCACATGTAAATCTTGACTGACATTCAGGTTCAGGCACCTGGTCAACCCCGTGGCTGGGAGTATTTGTAAAGTGAGTTCAGTCTAGCAGGACTCTCCTCACCAGCCCCTCGCCAGGCCTCCATCTTCTTCAACAGGCTCTAAGGACCAGCCAGAGACAAGTGAGGTGAATGAGGTCTTGGATTCTTGAAATGATCTCTAGAAAAACAGGCCTTCTTTCACTGGGAAAGTGAATGAAATTAAAAAAAAATCAGAAAAGACACAGTGTTTCTTTTCAAGGCAAAGTTTAAAAAATTTTTCTGTGCAAACCCTGCCAGAAAGCTTGAGGGTCTCTTGGAGGACCCTCATGACTCTTACAGTCAGAGGCATTTCATCAACCCACAGCGGTCCTTGCTGAGAAAGGATTCAGCCTGGGCTGGGAGAGAGTTCCCATGAAATGACCACTAGATGGGGATATCAAGTCTAAAATGACTTCTGTGAGAGGAAGTATCTGCGATGAATTCTGTGTGGCCACTTTGGCACTACAGAAAAACGAACGGAGAAGTAATACCTGGCTACTTTAAAAACGTTGTGGTACCATTTTTTCAATGAAATAGTAAAAAATTAATGAGTAACATAATTCTATAAAATGGATCCCAAGGAGAAACACACAGAGACAGAAAATTAAAATCCCCCTGGATATCCTTCACATGGAGTAAAATTTACTTCAAGGGGAAAATAATATGCCACCAAATTCCTTTTCTTTCACCTTTAATCCCCAAATACCCAGGAACTCCACCCGCTCCTCCCACCACACACCCCATACACATCCCTGTGTAGGACGCCGGCCCGTTCTTTACTTCGGTGGCACCGTTCTGACAGAAAGATGCGGCCACTAGAGGGCACTGCGTCCCCAAACACAGTGGAGCTGAGCGACCACCTCCCAGCCCTCCAGCGCTCCATCATTAAGGCTTGCACTTGCTGTAAACATTTGAGGGGCTGTTCCCTGGCGGGTGTCTTCTGACTATCACAATTAAAATCAGGTTCAGCGAATCCCCCCCCCATATTCTCCAGCCCCGGATAGGTGCAAGGTTAGGGAGAAGAGAGGCATGGGGAGGAGGATGCAAAAGAAGATGGTGGCAGACCTCCACACTCTTCTTTTAATCCAGAATCCTATTTTCTTTCTCCTGAAAATATTCAGGTCCTCAGAAAGCGGGCCTGGGTTCACCTCCAGACCCCTCGTCATGCGGTACGGAGCTGTCGCGAGAGGAGGTGGATTTATACAGAGGTTATGAGCAGGGAACTCCCGAAGCCATCCATCCAGGCTCCAGCAAAGAATAGAGTTGTGTGTGAGGGAGAGATTTTTCAAAGAGGAAATGCATTTTCCATGTGCAGTTAAAGACACAATTGGGAAATACTCCTTAAAATGATGGAGTCCGGTGGTGAAAGCCCAGATAAATCTCCCTTTGCCCAAAGAGAGCACCTATAACCAACATGTCTGTGGCAAGTGAAAGAGCAGTTCAAATCCTAAAAGCTTCAGGAGAGTTGATCTTTGACATTTGCTTTTAACTCCCCCTCAGTGTTGGAGTGGGCAGGAGAGAGGCTGGTGTGTGGAGAGTCATAGGGAGGAGACCCCACCTCATTTCCTTATGGTTCAGTGGCTCCCCTCTCCATGGCCACTCCGACTACAGTCCGTAGGTACTTCTTGCCTCTTCTGCCCTCTAGACCCTGAGTGGAAACGCTCTATCACTTTAAGACACTACACTGTCTTTTAATAAAACGAATATGCTATTTCAACAAGTTACAGAGTGTCTGGACATAAGAAAGAAGCTGCAACTAAAGTCTTAAAGGATTAGAATTGGCAAAGGTGCCTTTTGGTCGAGAACACCCAGGTGTGGCCCCTCTGATCCCTGTTTGCAGAATTCATCTCCTTGCTCTCAGGGAGGCTTTGGAGTCCAGCCATGACACTTAGCTTTCTTATAAGTAGAACAACAGCCAACCTGGAATGTAGTTAACAACCCCAAAACTGCAAAGCATTTTGCAAATACAGTTTGCTATAAATAAATGCCATTTGCTTTAGGCTAAATCTGTATCCTACAGCACACAGTGGATGAATTTCCCCAATAGAATATTGTGGAAGGAGAATATTGGCATCCTCAACGTTCAGAATCTCACTGTGGATGTGCCCATGGCCTTAGGTGTATACATCCTGACCCACCTAGACTCAGGAACTATACGAGGATGATGAAAGTGACTGACCCACCCTCATGCAGGGTCTGCTTTGCTGGTAGGAACTGGCAGGTCACGGAGGTGGGTGAGTTGTTATGAGGTAAATTGGTACAATTCCTGTAGGATTCTGGGACTGCTTAAAACTCTCTCCTGAGTTGGTGCCCAAGGCAATGAGATGCTAATGACATCACAGCTAGAACCACAGAGGTAGTTCATTAGGAAGCAAAGAAATCAAATGCAAACTAATTAGATCCCGGCTCTCGGAGACAACTTAGGATCTACGGGAAAGAAAGCCTGACATGGGGTAAATGCAGCACGGCCATGGCCGACTGCGACACCCCGCCTTCCATCCCCTCCCCAGCCTACCCCTGTTCACACAGGTGTCCTGAAGTTATCTGAATTCACACTTCCACCTGTGTGCTCCGGCTTGGATCAATGTCTCAGGATGTTCGGTCGTCCTTGGACAGAGAGGTTCGAGTCACCCTGGATGACTTAAACTGAACTCCTAGCCTTGCCATAAAATAGTCTCTGAGACGTGAATAAAATACAGTGTGATGGATTAATAATCAGGGGAAAGAGGAGAGGGCATGAACTGGCCACTTCTCTCTACTTCTCTATAGGAGACAATGAGTGTTTGGGGCCAGTAACTCTGTCTTTATCTGGGAAACTCCTTTACCTAGTTCAAGTGTATCCGTAGCCATCATCTCTCTCTCTCTCTCTCTCTCTCTCTCTATATATATATATATATATATATACACACACACACATACAGAGGGTATATATTTTTGGGGGAGGGTAAAGGGGGAGAATATAATAACTCACTATCATAGATTTAAACTTTAAAAACAAGTCCAACATAAAGAATACAACCAAAGCATTTGTAAACAGCTAGCCCCTTACTAAAGCTTTAAACAATGAAGCAGCAAGAACAAAGCATTATTCCAACAACTGCCAACTCTCTTGCCTCTAGCCAGGACCTCTTCCGTGAGTATAACAGAGCCTCATTCGTAGCTTGCTTGAAATCCACCTGAATGTCCAACAGGCACCTCAAACTCAACGTGTCCCCAGCTGCTGCGGTCATTCCTGCACACTGTCCCCAGCAAGCTGGTCCTCGCCGGACGGTGCTAAGTCCGCAGAACGCACCGGCTTCCTCGTGGCTCAACACGGAAGTCGTGGCTTCCTTGCTGGTTCGCCCTTGCCCTTCCAAGCAATCACCCATTCTTCACATCCTTTACCTCCTCGAACCATCCACTCCTCTGCTCGTCCACGGCTGCCCCCAGGGCCCAGCAGCTTAGAGAGTGAGGTCTGAGTCAGGCAGCCTGGGATTGATTTCTGCCCTTATCCCTTGTGAGCTGTACAATTTGGGGTGAGTTTCTTAACCTTTCTGTGCCTGGGCTTTCTCATATGTAAAAAGGAGATAATAACCGAACTGATTTAGTAAAGCTGTGGTAAAGATTAACTGACATAATCCATGAAGAGAGTTTCGCGGTGCCTGGGATGGAGTGAGTACTCTCTAAAGTTAATTCTCACACTGCCTGTCTACTTGCCTAACCCGCCCACCAGTCACACCATCAAATGGGCTCCTTGGGGGCCAAACTGTGTCTTGTTCTTCCAGTGTCATAGCCCACAGTGCCTAACAAGTAGCTAATGCTTTCGACAATTCATTAAGCAAATATTTATTGAATGCCTACAAATGTTTGTCAAATTAATAAATCATTCATAATGACTTGTATACAAAGTGATGAGGTACTAACGAGACAGGCTGGATTTCAATTCACTTCCCTCTTTGCTGTCCTGGGTTCTTTGGAGATTTTTCTACTTTTCTCCTAAAAACAGAAACATCAATCCAGAACAAGTTCCCCTCCTTTCAGGTACAAATATGACCTGGCTTGAGAGTATCTAGTTGCAAAGATTCGAGGAAATACTGCAGAAGTACCTCTTGCGAATTGTGTAAAACACACACAGGCATCCCAAAGGTTATTTATGTTGGGGATGGAGGACGTAAGCTTAAGAAAAGGAGCCGATTGTGGCACCGAGGAGCAGACGGTGGTGGTTCTCCTGTGACTACTCAATGTGAGAAAGTTGTAGCCACTAACGTCACAGAGGGGCTAAAGGATCTGATTGGTGTTCTGGGCCATGAGCACCGAATAGCAGCTGAGGTGGGAGGCACATCGCTGTGGGGGTGTGGGCCGCTCTGGGAGCTGAGCGACAGCACGTGGAGGGGATTCCGCATGGCATATCCCACTTCCCCAGCAAAAAAGGACAGTGGTTGTAACAGCAAGAGTCGGGGGACACCTGAACCCCGAGAATGGTCCTAAGGATGAAACACAAAAACCTCTGTCTTCTGCGGTTTTCCTCCTTGGCCCCTGCCCAGCCTGTACACAGGCGCTCACCCGAGTTTCCAGCCGTGCATTCATCACTACCCATTAGCTCAGAGGAAGCACATCTTTGGGGATGTGCTTTTGGGATTCAATACTAGAAAACCACTGGTCCGCGATTGTCCGACACGTTCAGAAACAGTCCCAACTCCATAGGGTTTATGTTCTGTCCTTTCCTACAAATGAATTCACAATTTTTTTAAGAAATCCTTTTGTCAGGATAAATTCTTTATCTTTTGTTCTACAATTAAAGTTTCTGAAACTTCAGATTGAGTTCTTTGGTATTTCTTCGGGAAGTTTCTGGAAATAGCAAATGGTCTTTGTAACCAGGATGAGCAAGATCTCTGGATGTGGTGAGGTCCAGTGTAAATAATTAGCAGTCATCAACTATTCACTGGGCACCTTAGCAAAGCACCATTAATTGGGAGGTGGCAGAAAAGGTGTCTTCTGGAAAATTGAATTTTTTGTTTAATTGATACTTTGCCAGAAAATGCTTACTTTTCCTCCAATTCTTGTTGACATTTTTCTTCTCTAAAAATGCAGTTTTCCAATTCTCTGCCTGCCTCGTGAAGCACTGCCTACCAAGCAGAATTAAACCTCTCCCCAAGGCCCCTCCAGGTGATCATTCTGTTCATCAATTATGACCATGCAGACTTGGAAGCTGTAGGAGATGGAAATAAAATGGTATAGAGACCCCAGAAGGCTTTTAAAAGTTGATCAATAGCATAAGGTTACATTTTCTTAAGATTGTCCCCCCCTTAATGGGCGTGCTGTCAAACAAATAATTGTGTGGTTGAGGCTTTTGGCTAATTAGGCTCATGGGAAGCTGGAGTTTTGGTGTGCGCTCAGCACTTTGTCTTTGCCGAATGTTTTGAGTCCTCTTTGGCATGGAGACGGTTAGCTGAATCACAAACTGACCAGACCTCTGACCAGAACTCACCAAAGCCTCTGTCAGCCTCTGCTTTGGTCAGTAATAGCGACGGTCCATTTAGGAGGAGAGGTTGAGTCCGAAAAGTGGCAAAGCAGCATGTGCCAAGGGATTAATAAAAACACAAAGACAGGCTTTGCCTGGCAGTGACTCCCACTGCACCTGTTCATCTTCAAGTTCGTGTAAAGAGGGAAAAAAGACGAAAGCTCGGTGACCCACCGAGATGCCCGGAGACCCATCTCTACACAGCCCATGTGTCTCAAGAGGATCAAAAATAAAATCCAAGAATTCTGAGTAAGCCCTACAGCTTTTCTTCAGCAATGAACCCTTCTAATCAGCTAGACTGCTAGCCCCCAGTGCACAAGAAGCTACCTGACGTTTTGCTGGGGCTGTCGCGGTTCTCACCCAATGCCTGGCACTCGGTATGCGTTCAACAAATAGGGATGGCAAGAAGGAGAGGGATTTTAGCTCTCTCTGGTCTCTTTTTGCCTGCAACTCCTCAAGTCTGCACCCCAAAGCCTCCTTAGGATTCACCATAGACGCCAGGCCAGGAAACCTGAAGTGTGGAGGGGGGGAGTGATCTGGAAGCGTTTAGTAAGTGCACACGTGTGCCGGGTATGAGAGACTGGGCTGATACCACTGTTCCCCTCACACACTCAAAGAGTCTGTCTTTTCCTTCCTTCCTTCCTTCCTCCCTCCCTTCCTTCCTCCTTCTTTCCTTCCTTCCTCCTTCCTTCCTCCCTTCCTCCCTCCTTTCCTCCTTCCTTCCTTCCTTCCTCCCTCCCTCCTTCCTTCCTGCCTTCCTTCCTTCCCTGTATGTTCACCATGTGCCTCTCTGCTCCCGTCGTCCCTACTAGAAGTAATTCCAGCGGTACTTGGAGCCTGTGTCCAGAGCAGCCTAGCATTATGTCAAACAGATTTGGAATTATACCTTGTCTGTCCTACTCGCCTCCAGGATGGAGTCTTACTCACCTGTGTGTCCCTAGAGCCCAGCACTTGGTACCCCATAGCTGTTTCCTCAGCCTTGGCTAACGTGTCATAAATATAGGGGTACACTGTTGAACACCCCCCTTCTGCAATGTTGACATGATTCCATTTTTTTCATTGGCTTCTTACAGTCCCATTCTTCATTCACCAGACACCATTCATGCAACTCCGTGGGGTGCCCCCAAGGTTTTTGTTCTTATGAAATCCTCCCCCTTCATTTCCTAGGGCTGCCCAAACAAGTCACCACAACGGAGTGGCTTCTAACAACATCAATTAGTTCCTCCAGCTCCGGAGGCAGAAAGTCCAACGTCACGGTGTCGGCAAGGCCACACTCCCTCTGCAGGCTCTTGGGAAGGATCCTTCCTCACCTCCTCCATCTTTGAGTAGCTCTTGGTATTTCTTGGAGACTCTCGGCTTGGAGTTGTGCTGCTCCAGTCCTGGCCTCAGTTGTTCCGTGGCCTTTTCCTGGGTGTCCAGATCTCCCTCTCCCTTCTAAGCACAGCAGTTATTGGATTTGGGGTCCACCGTAAGTCCAAGATAACTTCATCTTAATTATATCGGCAGACAACCTATTTCCAAATAAGGTCACGTTCTGAGGGTCCAGGTGGGCATGAATTTTAGGGGGACAACCGCTCAGCCCACTGCAATGTCCTTAGGCTTCAGCATTGTGGCTTCATCACCCGGTGAGCCCTCCCTTGACCCCTTCATCACCCTTCATCACCCGGTGAGCCCTCCCTTGACCCACCGCCAGTGACGATTCATTTGCTGGGCACTCGGGAGCTGGCCATTCACCTGCTGGACTTCCTCCCAGGGCACCAGGCAACGAGAAGAAAGAAGAAGTGTCTGGCTCCCTCTGCGTCCCGAGGCCCCACTGCAGCTGTGTGCTTCCTGTCAACATCAAAATAAACCTGACATAGAGATTCAGAGTCACAGCCTTCCGGATGTGCCGAGCTTCATGGGATTATCCCTGCTGATTCGCCAGACAGAGCGGTGTGGGGAGGGAGGGGGAGGACCAGGCTTAGAGAGAGGTGAAAATGAGGAACACCTGCGGCATGGCTCTTTGCAAATCTCCATTAGCAGAGAGACCACGTGAGTGAGTGGGCACGCTCAGCGGGCTCCCAGCAAAGAGCCTCCTGTGCACTTGTCTGGAGATTAAGCCTTCCCCCGTCCCCCAGTTCTGTGTTTCCTGTCTGGGAAGCCGAGCTGAGAAGCCAAGCGTGCATCTCAGACCACTCCAGCGCAGAAGTTCCCCGCCTTCGCAGGGCCCTCCCCTAGAAGGAGCCAGGATGGCTCCGGGGAGTAGCCCAGGCCCAAGGAGAGAGAGGAAGCTGGGCCAGAGAGAAACAGAGAGCTCTCGGCCCCGCCGTGGGCCTCTGCTAATGTGGAGGGCTCCACTGGGGGTCTCTCTGAGCTTCCAGTCTGATCCAGCATGGAATGAATGATGCTGCCCTCTACTTACCAGGCAGCACTGTTTCCCAGCTACCGGGTGCCCATGAGTCCCCTTCGCTTTGCCAGAACCATCCCCTCAGGGACACTCTCTGTGTGACTCCTTCGACCTCTTCCTCCATGTACTGGGTCTCCTGCCCTATAAGCTCCAGCTCAGGCCTCGTCAACTCTTTTCTTTCTGGCTTCAAATCTGGACAAGACAAGCATAATCGAGAGAAACTCCTTGACAGGTCTGAAATGGCAGAACTGACATGTGACCAGTCTTTGCCTTGGTCCCACATGACAAGAGCCTGGCTGTGCAGAGTGTGTGTGTGTGTGTGTGGCCAGGATGCAGACATGAGTTACATGCAGGTGGGAGCCTCCTGGGGCTTATGTGGTCCACGGTGGGAGATTCGATGCCTTGCTGAGACACTGTAGAGTCTGGCTTATAAATATCTTTAACTACCAAACGGTCTAGAAATTTTTAATAAAAATATTATTCAATAATAATACTACTCCAACCAGCAAGGGAATGTTGTAACGGTCTCCATTTTCCTCTTGATACTCATCTAGCTTCTGTTTTTCAAATGAATTTGGATGTTAAATCCTTTTGCTGCCCTGACCAATTTATTCTGCAAATTAACTATATATGACAGAACTGAAAGTCCGTTACCACTTAGCTTTGCCTCACTGAAATTTATGCTGCGTCCCTGCCCGTTGGAGCCGCCCGCTTAAACAGACTGTGGCTCCTCGTGGTGATTTGGATTCCGCTGAAGTCCCTCACCTCTTGGTCCTCATCTCTCGAGTTTAAAATGTGCTGAGTGGACCAGGCCCTTTTCACCTCTCAGTGACCCATGCTCTATTCTAAGACACTATGGCCGCTGCAGCTGCCCATCCAGACTTCATCAAACTCTTCTTATGAGATGTGGTTTCACCCAGAGCTGCAACCCACACTGGTCTGTGAGGGAGCCTCAGTGGCTCAGCCTGGCTGCCAGTGGTGGAAAGAACCAGATGTATGGGCAAGCAAGGGTTACAAGATGAAGAGGCTGGCAACGCGTGGCACATGGATGTAATCTCAGATTGTGTTTGACAGTGTGATGACCAAGGCGAGGGACAGAAACAGCGCCATGTCAAGCCACATGAGATGGTTAACTTCTGGGTGACGTGAGTGGAGAGCCACTCTGACACTTGGGAGGGCAGTCAGGATCCCAGGGCACGCGGACACGGTGTCATATCAACAACTGGGAGAGTCTGGAATGGATACGAGAAGACCTGGAAACAGGCTTGGGAGCTCTCTCTCCATATATTTGAAGGGATGTCACACAAAGTGGGATCACATGAATTTCTGTACATTTCAGAGGGCACGATTAAGATCCAAGGAAGGAAATAAGAGGAAATGAGTTTACTGAATCTCAAATCTTCGTTGGGTGCCTACTGTATGTCAGGCAGAGTACTCAGCGCTAATGTACACAGCTACGTCTTTTTATAAGCTCATTTTCCCCGTGTGTGAGGTAAGGAGTGGGTAGAAAAGCAGACACTGATATGACGAGGAGTGACGTTAGAGGTTTCGGAGACGGGCTCTGGGCACACCCAAGAGGAAGTTTTGAAATCCACTTCGCGGGGCTGAGGGAGACTGAAGGAAGACTCTTGATTCCTTCAGGGACAAGTTTTATAAGGACTTACAAGTGATACAGAGTAAGATGGGCAGCCTGGGAGACAGTGGGCTCTGGGCTAGTAGAAATGTTCCCGTGGAAGCAAGACAGTCACTGTCAGGGACATTCCAGCAGGGGGAGTGCTTCAGAAGGGCTCCGAATCCCCTTTAATAGCCAACTGTTAAACTTCTATTAATTCTGCAACCTCATCTTCTCCGTCTTCCACTAAGTCAGTGGAGCAGCAGGGCCGGGACGTGCATTCTATCCGGCACACCAAAATGATTCTGACTGCGGATAACACGGCAGTCCTCAGATAACATGTTGGGATTCACCAACCTAAACAGGAATAATTCATTTTACAAATATTGTCAGAACACTTCTTACAAATTCTTCAAGTCACCCTAATATGTAAAAGAGATAAGAGTGGGGAATGGACTCCTAGGCATGGGGCATCATTATTGTTTGGTAAAAATAAACAACTCTATTGTTTATGGAGCCATTCAAGCATCTACTCAGAGCCCTGGGGTGCAAGCAGCCTAATTTGAAAACTACTGATTCAGACTCTGATGACATTGGCCTGAACTGTTCCAGAAGTAACTGAGCGTGCTCCCCAGCCGAGAGGACCGCGCACTGACCCTGAGAAGGAGAACGCCACCAGCAGCAGCGTCCATCATGGGCCATCTATAGACTCTGCTTCCTGGATTTTGTCAGACAGAAAGCACTGTGTGGTCAGTCCTACTTAGGCGGTAATGAGAAAAGTCAGGAAACTTTTATACTCTCGACCAAGAATGGATCTACTCAGTCATGCGAGTTCATCTCATAGAGAAAGGAATTGATGAAAACGTGAGAAGGAGGCAACACCCTTGTGGACAATTCTGTTTGGGGGACAATCAAGTGAGGGGCAGATGCGGAAGCCGGGTCTCAGGGTCTCTTTCAGACAATGAGGACCGAGGTGTGTGCACATCAACACATTCCATTATTAACTCCTCTCATTCAAATATCATAAAGAGAACGTTATCATTACGTTCAACCAAGGTGACACTGTGATTCTGCCTTACTTCCCTGCATACGTATAGCAATAGCAGGTATTAAAACAATTACAAGTGTTAAAATGACCAGTGCAGTTTCTGAATAGGCCCTGCCAAGGAAGAAAGAGGGTTTCATGTAGCAGGGCCAGCTGTCATCCCCTGTAAAGATGGTCATCTTGTCCCTTTGGTTTTTTTTTTGTTTGTTTGTTTTTAGAGAGAGAGAGAGAGCTTGGGGGGAGGCGCAGAGGGAGAGTCCTAAGCAGGCTCCTTGCCCAGCACACAGCCTGATGCAGGGCTCCATCTCACGACCCTCAGGTCATGAGCCAAAGTCAAGAGCTGGATGCTTAAGCAACTGAGCCACCCAGGCGTCCCCACCCTGTCACTCTGGCCGTTAAAGCCCGACACCACGGTCTCCCTTAAGGTCTACTTCTTTCTTGTGCACACACTCAATTTTCTTATTTTAGTAGATAAACTAACCATTGATGGAGAACAGCAGCAAACAGCCAGCCAGCCAGACAGACAGAAATGGCCTTGCTCAGCGACTGAGCCAACAGAAGCTCCCAGACCCAACAGTGTGTGAGGACATGGTCTATGAGGAGACCCGTCTCTGGGACCTTTGATATTGTACCGATGAAAGCAGAAAAGCAGATGTCTGGTCTTGAAAACGAAGGGAAGGCCAGAGAGGGGTGCAGCAGGTCCACGTGTCTCAGAGTAAGCAGCCGAGACAGGCACTGTAAGTAGATCATATATCCCAGGCCACCACCCCGCTGGCAAAGACAGTCTTCACCCAGAATTCCTTATCTCACGAGAGGAGGCAGTTAGGCCTGGGCTCAAATTCAGAGCTCTGGAACATACTGTAAGATGCTTAAACTCTTTGGGCTAGTTTCCTTATGTGTTAAATTGGTTAACAACATAACTTATCTGAGAGTTAAATGGGATAATACACGTAAAACTGTTAGCCCAGCTTCCATCATCTTAGCTCTCAATGGTAGCCATTGTTCACCATTATAGTCCCACGACCTAGCACAGTCTTGGCACCCAGGAGGCACTCAATACACACAAAATGAATGAAAAGCAAGTACACAAACATCAATGCTCAAAAACAGAACAGGGTCCTCATGAGCTAGAGACAGGACAAGAGCGCTCAGTAGTAAGCGAGGACTAAACTTGTGGGTTTGGATCTGCAGGAATTAACCCACCAAGGCTGCCAGGAGGTCTGCTTCGATACAGTTAAGGGATCAGAAGTCCCCCACATTGTGGGGAAACAAAGCTAGGATTGAGGAAGGGCTCTGCTGAGGAAGCCATGCCTGAGTCCAGGCCTCTGCCAGGACTGAGCTGCCTGCCCAAGATGGCAGGAGGGAGTGGAGCGGGAATGTGGCTGACCCACCGCTTCAGTACTAGAGCCCAGAGTCCCTGATAGTCTCAGGGAGGAAAAGACAATGCTAAATTGGTAATTAGTTTGTGAGAACATGCTTCCATGTACAGATTTGAGGCATGATGATCAGTCCAAAGACGTGGCTCATTGGCCTAATGGTGGCCTCTCAGGCCTCCTTGGTGGTAGCATACTAGTTCAGAATGACATGGTCCCTATGGTCCCAAGGTGACCCTCAAACCCGGCAACCCAACTCTCCAGCAGTTGGGTGATCTTTTTATTAATATTAGGGGACAAATAGGTAGAAAAGATGCTGTTGATTATGCTGAGTTTTAACTATTTCAAATAAAAATGCTACACTAGTGGAATAAGATTAAATTTTGATCCCGAGCCAACCCTTCTAGTTACAAAATATTTCTCCCTGAAATGCAGCACTACATGGATGGTACTTGCAAGGGTGGGCAGTATATAAACGGCAGCATTTAAGGACCTTCATTCTACGTCTCGAATTACGATTTATAATACTTAGGGGTTAGTACCGACAGAGTGCTAGGATTTCTAGATTCTTTTTTTATTTTCACAGAAAAGAGAAAAACCAAATCACTCCTAGGTATCAGCAAGACCCTAGGGGTATCTTTTCCTTATATTAATCCAGAATCAAAAACCCACTGAGAAATACAAAAAATAAGTCACTTCAGATATAGTAAGTCATGAATCCTATATTTTTCTAAAGCTTGGATTTAATTTTCATTCCTATGGTAACAAGTCTACTGGAGAACAATTCAGTCTAATGTCAAATAAAGCCACACAATGGAATGGATGTCTGTCCTTTGTGCACGTGTGTGTGTGTGTGCACACACCCCTAACAAAACACAATCTTCCCCCAGTGCAAGGAACTTAAGTGATGTCAAGGAAGCTGGGAGAAAGGGATTCCTTTAAAATGGTTGATTAGAAAATTCATCATTCAATATTAATATATTTCCACCCTGAGGCACATCTAACTGTACTTTCAGAAACAGTAGGAAGGAACGTCGTCAACAAGCAACCAATGCTGAAACTTTGTGTGTATAGAGACAAGTACTCATCTTGAGGTTGTTACCATTATTTATTCACTTTTTTGAGTGCAGATCTTTTTTAGACCCTACTTGTGCTTCTGTCTTCAGCCTCTCAGGACTTTCTTTCCATCAAAAAGTTGGTTGACATCAAGCAAAAGTCAAAAGACCCAAACTGGAGCTCAATTCAATTTGATAGAGCAAATACTAAGTTATTGAATCTCTATTTACAAGGTACTGTGCAGGTCTTTTGAATATACCAAAATGAATTATGTGTAATCCCTACATTCAAAGGCTGTATTATCTTGTACAGGAGATAAGACAGATATATGAAATTTAAGGGCCATCATTTTTTTTTTTTTAAGGATCAGATAAGGACCAGATGATATCAGGATGATTAGACAAAGAAAGCTTCATTGAGGAGGGAGCTGCTGGGCAAGGCCATGAGGGATGAGAGCATCCTTTTTTTTTTTTAATAAAGATTTTATTTATTCATTTGACAGAGCAAGTGAGAGAGAGAGAGAGAGAACACAAGCAGGTGGAGCGGCAGGCAGAGGGAGAAGCAGGCTCTGCGCTGAACAAAGTGCCCAATGTGGGGCTCGATCCCAGGACCCTGGGATCATGACCTGACCCTAAGGCAGTTGCTTAAAGGACTGAGCCACCAGGCGCCCTGGATGAGAGCATCCTTAATAACAAGAGTTACCATTTATGGTAGGATTTGGCAACTTTTTCTGTAAAGAGCCACGAAGTAAATATTTTAGGCCCCGTGGCTCATGCATCACGGAAGCAGCTATTCAACTACGCCCTTCGAGAGCAAAAGCAGCCAGAGATAATACCAAAGCGAATGGGCATTGCCCTGTTCCGAAAAAATGTTATTTATGGATACTGAAATTTAAATTTTATATATTTTCCACATATCATAAAATGTCCTTTCCCTTTCTATCCTTATTTTTCAATTATTTAAGGAGGCAGAAACCATTCTTAGCTTGTGGACCGTACGAACACAGATTTGCCTGTGAGTCAGAGTCTGCTGACCCCTGACTTCCTGAGTTCTCACTAGAAATACAGTGCTTTATGATACGTGATCTCATAGAATTCTTACACCTGTTTTGCAGGGTAGATGTTATCAGTCCATTTTCCAGATATTGAAGTGGAGACCACAGAGCTTAGGGCATACAGATTTCAAAGACCCTGCTTTGAACCACTAGGTCATACAGCCTCCCAGGAATGGTAAGGAGCTTATGGGAATGGTGGAATTAATAGGCTTTCTTCAGCCGGAGGCATTCCAAAATCTAAAAACTCTTTTAACAAATACAAGGTTTGCTATCACGGCTGGCTCACAGTGAACTCATTTTAGATCTCTGTTATCATTAGTTCTCTCTCTTCACAAGTCATGCAGGGGGTGGATACGCTGTTTGATAACTTCTACTTTCCAGAGTATAATATTCTCCTGTATTTGAAGGAAAAAGAACAGCCTTCTAGCATTCGTTCCAACCTCCCGACCCCCTTGTCCCCTATGGCTGCCCAGAGCCCAGATGTGGAAAGTCTTGCTAACCCCTGTGGGTAACGTATATGCTTCAGACATGGTTCTCTCAAAGTTGCTAACTTCTTGGCTCACCATTCTGAGCAGAGATTCCCTCGTGCATGGCTTCTCTACTGTCTCTTGTTTAAAAGCAACTGAATGTGTTAGAGAAGATGGAAGGAAAACAGGAATTGCCATGTTCTCCCAGCACCTGTTAGGATGACATCCGGTGGTGGTCTCGATCCTTCTTTGATCACCTTCTTTCTCTGAAATAGCCAAGTGTCTTTTACACTATCTGCAGATCATACTGGGTCGTTGCTTCCAGATGTGATACTGACAGCTTCATGAGTCAGTATACATCTGTTAAAGATCTGTCACATGCCCAGCATCATGCTACAGACTGTGGAGAGCTCTAAAGTTTAAGATACTGACCTCCAGGAATTTGCAATCGATTTGGGATGGCAAGACTAACAAACATAATAATAGTAATAATAATAGCTGCTCTTTATCAGGCATCTTGGCACTCTACCAAACACTCTATACATACTCTGTCCAGTAAAAAGCAAATCCAGACTTAGTAAGGAGAGTATTATTCAAGAGGATTATTGCAAGTTGGCTGGGGGCGGGGGGGCGGATACTACTGTAATATGAAGAGGGGATTGTTACAATAGGGAGAATACTCTGGTGAGGTCTGCAAGCATCTCGAGGGTTAGGTAAAAAGAGTTTTTCTTTTATAGAGAGAACTAAAAAAAGCTAGAAAGAACCAGGTGTGGGGAAGAAGTGTGAGGCCACCCTATTCTCAGGAGGGACAACATGCTCCTTCAGGCTGAACATGGGCCAAAGTTCAGGGGTATAACCAAAGCTCGATCAGCAAGCATTTTGTTCTGATCGATCACTGGGGACAATAGTTTAGGTGACCTTTTATAGAGCAAAGAATGGGGATTTCGAGTCTGTATCTGGCCTTCTCACAAACAAAGGGGGCAACCATGAGTCTTATCATCATCTCACGGGGAAGGTTAGTTCTTCGTGGTAAGCCATTTTCCAGAACATGAAGAATGACTGGATTTCTTCGTGTCTAGGTAAGATTCAACACTATCAGTTCTTCCTATCAACCTTAGTGGTGGGTGCTGAAACGGTCCCTCCCTTATTGACGACAGACCTGAGCAACGGGGAGGGAAATCACTTTGCCCCAGGTCACAGAGCTCCGGGTGGAAGAGGTGGAACGTGTCCCTGGGCTTGTCTGACTCTGGGGGCACGACCAGTCCCACGTGGTGTGCTTGAGATGGTCAACGTTAGAGGAGTCTGGAGGGCCAGAGAAGTCTCGGAAGGCTTCCTGGAAGACCACGTTTTACGAATGGGTAGGAGCTGACGAGGTGGTCAGGGGCATGGATGATGAGGGCAGGGCCAACAAGGTCAAACCACAGAGGAGAAGGGGGCTAAAGCGGTCTTTCAAGAGTTTCACACTGTGACACCGACTTTTACAGAAAGTGACACAGGCCGGGTAGGGCCACACTGGGGCCCCTGAAGAACCAGACCGGGAATCTTGGGCTTGACGAAGCAGCTAGAGCAAGGCTTGGAGCATGGCAGTGGGCAAGGAAAATGAGGCAGGCGATGCCGTGTGGACTGACTTAGATCGAATGTCTGAATAAATGCGAGCCTAGAAGCAAAGGTGACCAGCCAGGACACTGTGGTAGCAAGGCAGGCCTGGCGGTCTGCGCTCAGCCTGGGGTGACAATCGTGTGTGCAAGCGTGAGGGGCAAACCAAGGGAGTACTGCAGAAGAAATGCAAAGATTTGGCGCCTCGTCTGGAGAGAGGGGGTTAAAGAGAAAGCATGTGCCGTTGTTAGAAGCTGTGTCATAAAAACTCATGATTTTCCTAAGTAGGTTTCCTAGAACTTTTGTTTCTCGGGTCTGCTCATAGCATTATTAAAAATAACAAATAGAGAAACAAATAAAAAAAAGATGGGCTCTGGGACGCACGAACAACTCAAGTGAAAGTTAAGCAGGCTTTCTCGTAAATCTGCAGAAAGCCTTTAGAATTCTAATATGTATTACAAATCTCCACAAAGGAAACATCGCATGCAGTGTTGTCAAAAAATAATCTGAACGTGGAATTCGTTCCTTGCCGAGCATCTTGTTGGACTGCTGTGCGACTGCACCCCTTTTGGAACAGAACCTAATAGTTCATGTTATCGAGGACTGACTATGGGCCAGACGCTCTAACAGCCTCAAGACTCTTAGTCCTCACAACGCTCTGCGATACTCTCGTGGCCCCATTTTGCAGATGGGGACACCAAGGCTCAGAGGCCTTGAGTCATTTGTTCTAAAATCATGCAGTCATATCCTTTTCCTTCCCACGTTGCACCCTGTTTCCTTCTATAACATAGAGAGACAAGATCTTCAAACCCAGACTTCTCTGGCTTTCTCCAGAACACCCCAATTACTGCATTTTGCTGGGCTGCTTTCAACGACTTCTGAAGGCCTCTCCTGGGTGCGCTTGTCACGCATCCCGGGCTCGCAGACACCAGCTTCCGGGCTATCGGCATTTACCTGCTGCCACACGGGGCTTCTGGTGTCATCATTGAGATTTTAGATGACTCTTCCCCCTCTGTTCCCCCAAACCTGACATCTATAAACATGACAGCACAGGCAGGAAAGGGCGCAATGAGCAATCTCCAGCTCCTTAATGCGGGCTGCTGTGATGGGGGGAGGAGAGGGAGGGCACGGATACGTCCTGACGCCTCACGCGTCCCTAGAATTAACATGCACCACACCAGTGCTCACAGCCGCTACCATCACAAACTGTTTAGTGTTAAATTTAGAATAAAAACCAATTAAAAGATAACAAGGAGACATATGCTCCAAATGGCAAGAATCAGAGTATTTGCAGAAATATGACCTCTAGCTACTACAGGCAAGCATTAGTAGGTTTTACAAACCGTAATCTCCCCACCCACCCCGGCCCGTTCTCAATCTTCACCAACATCCGTAGGTCATCTCTCCCCAGATGGCTTTCCCAGGAGAAACTGCTGTGCTATTTAATATGGTGGATGGACTCATGTGGATCGGAAAACCCGAGACCATAGAGATCACTGCTGTCCTTTTCCCCCTGCACTCGGCCAGAGGACTGGTCTGGGTTCAAGGTGCTTCTCCTTGGAGCTCCTGCCATCCCACACTTGTCTATGAGATAAGAATACAGACGAATATGCAGGTTCCTCATTCCTCCCTTACATCTCAATAAGGTGTGGCTGCAGTTCAAGAGCCCCCACCCCCCAAAAGTGAGGTCTTGCTAGAATGGACATTTCAGAAAGTTGGGTTTGCTGCCTCTGGATCCTCACTCAGCCTTGTCAGCATCGAGAAGCAAATTGTACTAGGACAAAAAGCAAAAATTCTGTTACTCAGAAATCCACGTCAGCCTGATTCAATGTCTCAGCCAAAGAGCTTTAAATTCTTGCTGTTCCACAATGAGGGAAGTCGCCGCAGGGCCCACAGGCTCTCCATTTATGTCCACCTAGGGGATTTCTATGGGCAAGCCTTGCATGGCTTACCCCATCCTCACCTTCCACATCCCAAGAGTCAGCTTTTGGGGGACATTTCCCAAATTACTGTCACATTCGCGCTACGCTTGACGTCTTCCCCTCAGTAGACCTTCCACACTTCCCACTGGTCTACTCCAAAATTTTCCTGATGGTCAATCTATCTCTAGATTTGATATCTCCCAATTATCCTCTTCACTGTTACCAGGTCTATGCTTTTTTTTTTTTTAAGATTTTATTTATTTATTTGAGAGAGAGGAAGAGATCACAAGCAGGGGAAGGGGCAGAGGGAGAAGCAGACACCCTGCTGAGCAGAGAGCCCGACACAGGGCTCTATCCCAGGACCCTGAGATGACCTGAGCTGAAGTCAGACGTGCAACTGACTGAGCTCCCAGGAGCCTCTGGGTGTATGCTTTTTTTTTTTTTTAGATTTTATTTATTTGTTTGTTTGACAGAGAGAGACAGCCAATGAGAGAGGGAACACAAGCAGGGGGAGTGGGAGAGGAAGAAGCAGGCTCCCAGCGGAGGAGCCTGATGTGGGGCTCGATCCCAGAATGCAAGGATCACGCCCTGAGCTGAAAGCAGACACTAACGACTGAGCCACCCAGGCACCCCTGGGTGTATGCTTCTAAAGCACAATGGGGACATGTCTTCTCTCTGTTGAAATTCTTTAATAATTCTCAAATGACTTTAAGGTAAAACTAAGGGAATTGAGCATGGCCAGCAGGCCCTTTACACCTGTCCCTGGCCCCTCTCTAGCCTCACTTTCCCCGTATTTCCCACACCCCCCCAGGCTTCCCATGCCTTGCTTTTTTCCGGCTGAGACTGTCCTGGCCCCAGAGGCTGCACGCTAATGTCCACCCCCCACCAGCTCTCTGTCCAGGCAACACTTCCTCCAGGACAGTTTTCTCAATCCTGCCCCAGTCTGGATTAGGAGCCCCTCTTCGCTGCTTCCTGTTCTCAGGTCTCTTGTAGCCCTTACCATACTATTATAATTTCTAGACACCCTCCCACATATTTTATGAATGACTTGAGAGCCGGGGACCTGGCTCTTATTCATCAATAGACACTCAGCACGTAGCATCGGGCCTGGCACTCGATACGCCTTCAGCAGCAGGTAATGAGTGCTTGCTAACTTGTAGACTGGTGCCCTCTCTCTGGGGGGTGGATGGCCAGCTAAGAACTGGGCAGAGGAAGGATTTCATCTTGTTTGCTATTATGCTCAGAATGCCTAGCAATTATAGAACTGTTAAGAGTAGACTGTGCCATGTGTGATCTGGCATCCTTCTGGGATGGAGTGCTCATCCTGGGTCAGCATGATGGGCACATCATATACAAAGAGAGGCACCTGGATGATGGACAAGTGCCCAGAGCCCTTGTGGGTTTCAGCACACGGAGAAACAGACACAGAGCTCTGCGAGACTCGGACAGTCGGTGACCAAGCCTGGGTTCTGCCACTCTCTACGTGACCACAGCTTAGTGTCTTCACATCGCAGGTCCCAAGCAATCCCCTCTGGAATTAGGGGTGCTGGACTGCCAGTGGGGTAGGGGACTGGCGAGAGAGTCCTACTGCAAGGGCACATGGTCCGCAGGCATATGTCCCCAGTGGGGAATGCTTTTCAAGCTAGCTCAGCACCCCAAGGATCTGGGATGATTCATGCCCCCTGCAGATCCCCAAGGGACACAGCTCTGGTTTGCAAGGTGCCTTTCCTGGTTTTCCAATTCAGAGTGACTGAGAAGAACTCACAAAAGACCGTTCACCAAACAGGGTCATCATATGTAACCTACCTCTTCCTTCATAAAGTGCCGAGAAATACGGTGTACGTGAAATACTACTCATTGTAAGTTACCATTATAATGATTTCTCAGGGCCTTTGTGATGATAATACGTTATGATTCTTTAAGGGAACAGGGCAGGGATGTTCTCCCTGCTAATCTCCCTCCCTGCTCAGCAGGACAAGACACATCTGCCTGCTCTCTTCTTTGCCACCGTCTCCGTCTGGTCGCCCCACCTCCCGGTGCCCCCTTCAAAGTCCCCTTTGCTGAGCTACCTTCCACCTGCCACCTCTACCCGCTCTCTACCCGTGAGCCATTCGGGCCTTCGTCCTGGGCCCTCTGCTCTTCTCCGTCATCCTCCCTAGGTGAGCTCACCCATCCCAAAGCCTTAGACACCGGCTGAATTCTGCCGACTCACGGATTGGCATCTCTCAGCAGTGACCTCTCCTCTGAGCTCCAGACCTGCCTGTCCAACAGCCTACTGGACTCCACTTGGTTGTGTGTATGGAGACTCAAAATCGACAAGTCTGCATGAATCTCTTTCTTCCCCATCCTCCCCCAGTCTGTTCCATCGCATCCCCTCCCCCAAGTTTGTAAACGGTACTTTGGCAAGCAAATATCTGGGAATTAGTCTGATTCCTCCCACCCTGCCCCACTCTCTCCCAGACACCCCTGTCCTCAAGCTTCTCTGTTCCATAAACAAACCTGGCTCTGTTCTTTCCTCTCCCTGTCCACTGCCTGGGTTACTGTTTTAGGTCTCTATCCAGTGTCCCTGTGCCCACTCTGGCCTCCCTTGAAGCTATTCTCCACCCCGTGCAGGAGGGATCCCAGCATATTATACATGTGACCGGGGCATTTGCCTCAGTGGCTTCCTTTCCAGCAGCCTAGCTGGGGCTTCTGTGGCTCTGCATGGCCAATCTCAGCCCTTCCAGCCTCCAGCCAGGCCACAGCTTCCTTGCTCCTTCGGCTCCGACCCCACCATTCTTCCCCACCTCCTTGCACTGGCCATTCCCCCTCCGTGACGTCTTTCCTCCAGCTCCTCCTCCACATCTCAGCAAAAGTGTCACGCACAGCTTCCCTGATGGCTCTGTCTCAAGCGGGCACTGCCTCTGGCACCCTCCTCACTACCCCCCTAGAGTCAAAATTCCTAATACTTTGCTTCATTTGCTGGTTTATAGTCTCCATGAGAGCAGGTATCCTGTCTCTCCTACAGTTTGTTTGCAGGTTGACCGGCAACACCGCACAAAGTGGAGACTCAATAGTGATGAAAAAAATAATGAAAGCATAAAAAAATAGCTGATGGAATTATAGGGGAGATATCCTAGGTTCTATTTGCTTTGATGTTTATCTGTCGATCGTGAATGACCTTTACCTGCCCAGCGAATGCAGGAGACATGGTCTACACAGGTCCCTACATATTAATCACCCTTGAAGACAGTGACTGTGGACAGTTTGAAGGAATAACATCTCCTTTCTGTTCAGCCCTGCACAAGAATGCAGGGGCCGGTGAAGCTGGCAGGCGGCTGTCTCCCGATATCCTCATCCACGCGGCTCTGATCAATATTGCATGTGAGCCCCTGCGAACAGAATCTACAGCAACATGGGGAGTTGCACAGACGTGGGCCGAGCTCCCTGCTCTCCGAGGGAGGAGGAGGCAGAGCCGACAGAATAAAAATACATAAAGTCATAAATGCCCCCAACACATCAATATATATAGAACCAATTACCACAGTCATCGACTGGGTTTGTAATAAATTGACAGGAGGGGCCCCGGCAGTCGGCGCGGGCGGCGGAAGCACACGCAAGGAGCGACTTTAGGAGCTGCCCCTGCGGAATCAGCCTGACTCCAGAAAAACCCCAAGGAAACAGAGAAGTGTCAAGGGAGTCCGGGCTGTTGGTTTATCCGATTAGGTTGTTTTTCCCTGTCACTAGCACTCACATTTCACCTACAAAGCACATATTTTAACTGGCAGATTTACTGAGAAATGGAGCTAAAGAAATGCTTCTTTCTCCTTTTCTTTTTCTTTCTTACTTTCTTATTTTGGTTTTTTATCAGCAAAACCAAAAACGTTTTAAGGTCTTTTTGCACCTGCTTGATTTTTTGATTGTCCTCGATGGAGGGCCCTTGTGGCATCACCTTCTAACTAACAGTAAAGAACACCGTCCCTCGCCAGACTTAATGAAGTCCACGGGTCTCGTGCGGTGATGACTGAGCTGAGCCGTCTCTGGCCCAACAGTGTCTCTCCCCAGAACTGCTTGATGTTGCCAGGGGTCTTCCATTTAAAGCTCTCCACATGTGTTGCTTTGCCTCCCTCCTTCGGCATGTTCCAGATGCCTCCTGCGAGCAGATGTCATCAGCACCGACTTTTTGGTAGTTGATAGAACGTGCATTAAGCCTGCCCCTGAGAAACGTTCCAGGGAACAGGATAAATGCTCAAGGTGGATCTTGCAATGGCTTCCTTCCCCTCTTTTGTGGGTTCCCCTGAGGGCTCTGCCGTGCAGTCCCACGGATACTGACCAGCCACTTGCAAGGAGAGAAGAGGTAAGGAAAGGCCACCAGAGGAAACAGTCAGGCTTTACTTCAACATCTAGAATTCCACAGTGCGTTAGGAGCCCTCTTTTATTAACCACCATACTCCTGGTGCCAAGCACTGTGCCTGAAGTATAGTAAACACTCAATGCACACTTCAGAAGGAATGCGTAAACGCCGTTACCTTGCAAAGGAACTTAGCCTTCCCTCGACATGCTGCTGACTGAGACCTGCACATCACTGACTACTGGCAGCAACCTAGCGGGAGTAAAGTCAAAGTGTGCTTGAGAATTTGTAAAAAAGGAGAGTTGGTCTGATTGGAGGACTCTCTTCCCCTCATCGGGAACAGAGAAAGAAATGATGCATTCTGGAGCCTCTGTCTTTTGTAGCACGAATTACCTACTCTGTGTAGTGTAGCTGGCACTTGGGGCCAGGCTTGAAATTGATGTCAACTACTCTCATTTTTTTCGAGATTAATTACTTACCTGATCCATTTCTTGCTGGTTTCTTTGACATTAGTTTTTCTAATGTATTTTAAAATTTTCTCTTTAATTTATATCTTCTAATAATTGAAACAACTTCCCAAGAGTTCCATGGGATTCAGGAAGACTGTCTCTGACAACAGAGGAATGAAAATTAGGAATGAATCAGAAATGGCCAGTGGCCAAACAGATAAGCTCAGATGAATGGGGTTTGTTGATTTGTTGGTTTAGGTCAAAATGGTTTTATGTCTTGTGTTTCTGTTTAAGCTCAAGTTACCCATTACACCTGACACATATCCCACCCCCCGCACCCCGACCAAGAAAACTTTCTGACTTGCATTATAAAAGAAAGGCTGTTACTGGCTCCTAGAACATTAACTGGTAGCCAGAAATTTGGAAAGCTATCACAAATTGGAGGTCCACACGTGGATTTACTCCACTTCCTAGTATTTAATCCTAGTCCTACCTTGTGCTGATCACTGGCTTTAATGTCTAGCCTATTTTTTTCTTTTTTTCTTTTTTTTAGCATTTTATTCGTTTAAGAGAGAGAGTGAGCAAGAGAGAGCACAAGCCAGGGGAGGGGCAGAGGAAGAGGGAGGAGCAGACTGCCCGCTGAGCAGGGAGTGGAACTCGATCCTAGCACCCTGAAACCATGACCTGAGGTGAAGGCAAACGCTTAAGCAACTGAGCCACCCAGATACCTGTCTAGTCTATTCTTCTTCTTTTTTTTTTTTTTAAGATTTTATTTATTTATTGACAGAGAGACAGCCAGTGGAGAGAGGGAACACAAGCAGGGGGAGTGGGAGAGGAAGAAGCAGGCTCCCAGCGGAGGAGCCCGATGTGGGTCGATCCCAGAATGCTGGGATCACACCCTGAGCCGAAGGCAGACGCTTAACGACCGAGCCACCCAGGAGCCCCATAGTCTATTCCTCTAATGCCAAACTCCAGGACATGACAACCTCCCTCCTCCCCTACACCCACAACACACTCAAACCTGGAGATAGGGAGGAGGGATGATGAAAGGGTAGGCTGGTGCCAGGGGTGTTGGGGGCAAGGTGTTAAAGGAGAGGCTATCTCAGACAATATGCAGTCATTTCCCTTGGAAAGGGAAGAAGAAGAGAAAAAGTATGGCATTGACTCACGTATTCATTCCATCAGTATTGACTGACTGACTG
The DNA here is from genome assembly GCF_002007445.2 of Ailuropoda melanoleuca. Classification (NCBI taxonomy): domain Eukaryota; kingdom Metazoa; phylum Chordata; class Mammalia; order Carnivora; family Ursidae; genus Ailuropoda; species Ailuropoda melanoleuca. Next base: position 80,283,928 of record NC_048225.1, read on the forward strand.
CTAGACACTGTGCATGGTGTTACACGGGGCTGGAGATGGGGTAGGCGTGGGGACTGAACCAGAGATGCGTAGATGTTCCTCGACAGCAGACTGTCAATGAAACCAGAACGGGATAGGGGTCTAACGAAAACAAAAAACTGCTAACAAGTTCTCTCTCAGCCCCAACATCATCCACTTATGTTGGAACTTTAGCTGTAGATAGGGCCAGGGTCCCACCTCTGGGGCCCGAGAGGAATCTCTGTCTGCATCTTTATGCAGGCAGTGGAGCCAGATGGCAGAGGCTTTGAATCGCAGGTAAAAGGGATGGCTGGTGCGGCTGGACACATTCATGAATTTTTCCCCCTTTGTGGAAGGCACCCGACAGCTCCTTTGCACTTAAAAGGCAGAAACACCCAGGCTGCTTATCAAAAAGCCTTCCCCAGGGATCCTTTTCCACAGAGAGCACATTCTTATAGTTTCTATCCCCTACCTCCACCAAAAAAAAAATTAAATTAAATTAAAAAAAATCCCCTCTCATATGTATGGGAGAAATGACACTTATTTCCTCATCTTTTCCCAGCAAAGGGACTACAACTGGAACTGAAAATGGTTGCCAAAGGATGTGATGTTGACCCTGGTTTTTGGGATGAAGATTTGGGCCCCCTGTTCCACTAGCCTGATTAGTAGGTGATCTGTGACTCGTAAAATATACATCAGTGTTTCTGTGAAGAGCGAATGTACCTAGGGCGAGTTTTATTGATATCCCTTTGAAATTTTCGTCAGTTACTATTTTGTTCAAAAAATAATAAGCTGACCTGCAAATTCATTAAAATAATTCTAGTAATCATAGTAATAACAATAGTAATACTCATAATGAGTTGAACACTTACAGAATGCTAGACATTGTGCTTCATATATAATTACCGTATTCAATCTTTACCCAAATCCTCACTTGTATGATGAGTATTCATAGCCCTATTTTACAGACATGGAAATTGAGGCTCACAGCTTTTAAGGAAACTGCCAGAGTCACAGCAACTGAAAATTGTGATAAAAATCTGCCTGACTTTAAATATTTCCTACAAACAACTACACTAAACTCCTTCCACATCAGTAGAGTTAACCTATTTAGCCATAAGCCAGGCATTATTAAACGTTGCATTCTGTTATAGAAGTAGAAATCACTGGGGCGCCTGGGTGGCGCAGTCGTTAAGTGTCTGCCTTCAGCTCAGCGTGTGATCCTGGTGTTCTGGGATCGAGCCCCACATCAGGCTCCTCCGCCGGGAGCCTGCTTCTTCCTCTCCCACTCCCCCTGCTTGTGTTCCCTCTCTCACTGGCTGTCTCTCTGTCAAATAAATAAAAACAATTAAAAAAAAAAGTAGAAATCACTGGCTGAGTGTGCAAAGTCACAGAACACTAGAAGTAGAAGGAATTTTAATTATCATCTAATTCATGTTCGTTATCCTGTATACAGGTGAGATTATTTTGAAGAGGGTTAAGTGATTGACCCATGGCCAGCTGGCTATTGGCTCAACTGAGACCAAGAACCCAGGTCTCTTGATTCCCCACCCAGTGCTCTTTCCCTCAAAACGCCACCTTAGAACAGGCTGGGCAATAGAGACATATTACTAAGACATATTAAGAAACAAGACAATCATCCCCAAAGACATGAAAACCCCAAGTAATGTCAAGTTCAGATTTTCACATTTGATGTGGAATATCCCCTTGTATCACCATTTATCTTGCAAATTTCACATTTCCAACATTTTTTTTTTTTCAGAAGTAAACTATTAGTTGTGGGGTAGAGCACATAACATTGAGATAAAAGTGCTGGTAGACATATGTACTGTGCCTTATGCTCATTTCTCTTGGGTTTGTATCACCACAGCCATCCCACCTGAGCACCGATCTACAGGCTGGATAAAGGAGTATGGGCTAATGCACCGCTATATATTAACTATACTGGAATTAAAAGTTTTAAAACAAGAGGATGAGGTGAACACATTGGTCCTGTCTCAGCTTGCTGAATCTAGGAGACAGAACAAGTTTGGAGAAAGTAGGCTTTCTCCTCTTCAGCTGCCATCAGAGAATAGAGGCTCCTCTCTTCTCCACAGTCCTACTGGGTATCAGTCTGATATTTATCAAGTCACTTTACAGACCCTACTAGAAAGCATTATGCTAGAAGCTATGAGAATTAAAAAAAAATTTATGAAGCCTTTGCATTTGCTATTTCCTCTGCCTGGATGGTTCCGTCCCAGCTCCATCTTATCTTTTCTAGGTCTTAGCTCAACTTCACCCCCTTATCACCAACACTGAGGCCTTTCTGTGACCGCCATCTTAATCAGTTCCCAATCCTCCAGCGAACAGCTACCACATCATCTGGTTTCAGTTTCTTTGCAGGATTTCTCATTATCTAGAATTACTGCTTTCGTTTATTGTTACCTGCCACTGTCTGTCTCTCTTCACTAGGATATATGCTCCATAGAAGCAGGAAACTCTTCCGTGTCATTCATCATTAAATGCCCAGTGCCTAGACCCATGTTTAGATATAGAAGGTGTTAACTAAATGAATGGGTAAGCCCTCTTCCAAGAAGGAATCAATCAAGTTATGAGGGCAAAGCTTACATGTCTGGAGTAGAAAATAATCCAGAATACTATATAATTAACTACTAAATTGTATGTGTATGTACAATATGTCACTCTTGTCAGGCCCATAATTATATGAAGGGAATTGAGCATCACCACCACAATTGTCCCATTAGCTAAAATGCTAGCCCCATGTTACAGTATGAAACTTTACAGCCATTAGTGGTTTCCACAAGAAAAAAAAAAAGGGAGCCTCTTGAATACTAATTAAAAAAAAAAAACTTAGAGAATGCTTGAGACAGTAAGATGAGAACAATGTTGCCTACAGTACAAAGTTTAGAAAAATCAGCTTATCACCTTTAGTCCTGATTGCTGGCATGTTTCCAATTCCCTTCAGTGCCTGAGGGCTTAAGACTGTTCAATTCTGCACACAAGCCTACCGATCAATGGCTTAATCAGAGAAAAGTCCTGGTCCAAAGTGAAAACCATTCAGTCTAGTCCTCTTATCAGTGACACTCCTCCATGGGGATGACACCAGGACATACCCCTGGAGGCCACCATGCCATGGCTCCAGCTTTAAAGTTTCTGCATTGGACAGGTCAAACGAGGATGATGAGAGAACCCATTCCCTGTTCGTCTTTGAGACAAGTCTATCACCTTGCTGTTCAAAGTGGGTCCTTGGACTGGCAGCATTGGCCTCGAGTGACAGCTTGTTAGATATGCAGAATGTCAGGCCCTACCCAGACTTACTGGATCAGAATGTCCATTTTAACAAGATCCCAGGTGACATATGCATGATTAATTTTGAGGAACACTGCCACATAGGAAAACAAAACTACTCCAACTGTACCGTCATCACTGATCATGGTCCCAAATCCCACAACAATCAAAAATCCAGGAAACTCAAGGTGAAAGGCAGTGGATCCACTATGAAGTCCAACCAGGGGTGACATCTGGCCTTGTTGAGTTCATCTTAGGCTAGTGGCCTGGCTTTATTTATGTCCTGGTCCCACCTCCATTTCATTCACTCACCTTCCTACCTTAATCTCTTCTTGTGCCATTGGCAGCAAAACAGCATCCAGCTGTACCCGGTGTTATCTCAGGAGGTGAAGGCATTCTTCTTGTCCCGGCTCTGCCCCTGACTAGTTCTGTGACTACCTGCAAGTTATTTAAGCTCTCTGAGACTTGATTTCCTTATCTATAAAATGGGGAGGGTCAGACTTCAGGATTAAATGAGGAAAGTTATATAACATGCTGTTTGGTAAGATTATTCATAATGATGTCTTCCTTCAGCCTACAGACCCAGTTTACTCTGGACTCTGCATCAGGACCCAGGGACTTGAAGATTTAAATTAAACCTCACCCATATGTTTCGGAAAGCTTAGCTCCTTTTCAGAGCCTCTGTTTATGATCCCATCAGGCTCAGCTTCAGCAGGACCTTTTCCAGGCCTGTCTGCCTGGGAAAGCCATAGAGCAGCTGTCTCCTCCAAACTAAATCCCCTCTCTGCTCACTACAGGGCTTTGCGTATAGCAGGCCCTCAGCAAATGTTTGAGGAATGAATGAGTTAATCATTTAAAGAAAATAGCTATATGCCGTAATTGCTTTTGCCACTGGAGTGCTAACTTCATTGTTGTAAACATGCATAAAAAGAGCCTTTGGAGCTGGCTTGCAACCATAGGGTTGTAAAACACAAAACATTATAGAAACTTATGTTATTACTCTTTGTTGGATTTCTATGTTGCGTTCCCAAACTTAATCAGATTTCCATGCCATTTACCATAATTATGTAAGTTAGCCTACGAGCTGCACCAGCCATCAAATGCACAAGACTGAGTCTCTGCTGACTGGTACTCACAGGCCAGGTTCAGAAGGCTGACTGCTGATCCAGCTGTTGTTTTTGCTTCAGCCATAGGAGAAATCTATTCATTATTCTGGGGAGAGAGACCAACGGAGTCCGTCTTGGGCCCTATCCACCCAAAAACAAATCGATGGAAAGTGGAAAACATGGCGTCCTGTGTGGTAGAAATACAATGCCATCTAGGTGGCTTACTTCTTCCTTTGCCTCTAATCTGACTTAAGACTTCTTGGAGCTAGAGGGTCACCTTATGGAAAAAAACAAAAAACAGAAAACCTCAGCTTTGTATCATGGAAGAAGAGGAAGCTGTTCTCCTTAGCTTTCCCCACGGAAAGGAGGCAATGGGCTCGAAACAAACAAACAAAAACCCAGTGGATTATGGGCTAGAAATTACAGCAGAAAAGAAGTTTCCTGATTGCCACTTGTCAACCCAGATAACCTCCCCTATATGCACCAAGGGCGATGGCAAGAAAAGATAATGACAAAGGTCAGATCTAAAGTAACAATGAAAGTGGTATTGGAAAAGGAAAAGGAGAAAGCCCTGAGGAAATCCACTTCTTAATGGAGTATGAAAGAAAGAAAGAAAGAAAGAAAGAAGAAAGAAAGAAGGAAAGAAAGAAAGAAAGAAAGAGAAAATGTACTGTGCTTAGTGTGTCAGGTGGCAGATTAAAATTAAGCCCTTGGAAGCTCTTATTTGATGAAGATTCAATTTTTTTTTGGTCACTTCTCTAGAATCTACAGATCTATAGCTCTTTACTGTCTTTTTTTTTTGAAGTAAGAACAAAATAAAAGGTTCCTTCATTCCAAAACAGTGGATGCTAATTATATGCCAGGCACCATGTCAGGGATGAAGACGCAAACACTAATAAGACATGATATTGTTTTGCACTTCCTCCCAGATTTCTATCCAAAGTTCAGCTCTCTGTAGATAACAATAGTATGCTTTGTTTTGGTTTTGGTTTGGCTTTTTAAAGTCAACTTTAAGTCTTCACTCAAGGTAATGCAAACTTTGCAGAATATATTCTTCAATGTGTTAAAAGGGTTTGACTGTAAAAGTGGCACATGCTTATTGTGGGAAAAGCAATACAGAAATTTCTAGTACAAAAAATAAAAGTCTTTACCCCATAGCCCTAATCTTAGAGCAAACAGACAATTTGTTCTCATATATATATATATATATATATATACATATATATATATATATACACACAAATAAAGCTATTTTGAGATTATATACATATGTTTCTCTCTATATATATTATATGTATATATACATATACATATTGTATACACACATCCATAGACATATTTTTAGTGAGAGACTAGAAGATTATATATATATTTATATGTGTGTGTATTGGCATACATTTATATATAGTTTTTAAAACAGATGAGACCCTAATATATCTACTCTTCTGCAATTTGCTTTGTTCACTTCCAAATGGCTAGGAATGGAATATGTCTGGATGGATACACAGTCTACTGGTAGCAATGGCTGCCCGGCTGTCTCTGGGGAGTGGAACTCAATCACTGGGAAACAAGAATGGAAGGACGATTTATTTTTCATTTGTTCTGTTTTATGCATTTTGAATTTTTAAAATAAATAATCTTGTTAAAGTAAAAAAATGAGAGAATTCTGGTAAGTGCTGTCAAATCTGTTATTGCGGGAGACAGCCATGCAGGGCAATGACAGCACAGGGAATGGGAAGAGCGCCACCAAGGGACAGATGCAAGGTGCTGGGAGAGGCAGTGAAGACCTCTGCCCAGAGCATCAAGGGAGGTGTGGTGGACATGGTGGCATGTGAGCTCCCCTCATCTGGACAAACTGGAAGGAGGGGATGGTAGAATGGAGGGAGAAGAGTTGACAAGACAGCACAGGCACAAAGGCTCTGAAGTATGGCAAAGGATCAAAGCCCTCATCCAAACCTTGACCCTGGACCCAGAACTGGTGCTGACACTAGGACAGGGTATCATTTAATTGCAAATGGCAATTTACAGAGCTGAAGAGAGCAATTAAAAAATGAAAGTAAGGAACAGATATCATAGCCAGGAAGACTAATTTGCTGATCCTAAGGGGTTAAAGGGAGACAGATACCCTCCCAGAAATTAGGCAGGTGAACAGAAACCTAAGAAAGGAGAAAAACAGAGTACCCCATGAGAAGATAAGACAAGACAGGGACCCAAGAGGAAATTTCTGCATGAGACAGAAGCTTAGTGGTGGAGACTTCAATGAGCATATCTACAGCCTTAGACTGGGGCAGGGAGAGAAACCCTGAGGTCTTGCATTGTCTGCAAACAAATGCAAGGAATTGAGAGCAAGCCGCCTCATAAGGAAGTGGCCTCTGACGCAGCAGATGGAGAGGGCAGAAATTTGGCAGGCTGAATAATGCCTCCCAAAGATGCCTGATCTCTGGAACCTGTGAATGTCACCTATGAATGGCAAAAGGGACTTTCCTGATACGATTAAATAAAGACTCCTGAGATGGGGAGATTATCCTGGATTATCTGGGTGGGCCCAGTGTAGTCCAAAGGGTCCTTATAAGAAAGAAGAGGCAGGAAGAGTCCTGCAGAAAGCCAGGTGACTCAAAGATCGGAGTGATGCAACTTGAAGATGGACGAGATGACCACAAACCAACAAACACAGGTGGCTCCAAGAAGCTGGAAGGGGCAAGGAAGGGACTCTCCCCAAGAGCCTCCAGAAGGTGCCATATTACTGATCCCTTGAGTTTACCGGATGGAAACTGGGTTTGAACCTCCAGCCCCCAGGAGAGTCAGGGAATACATTTATGTTGTTTGAAGCCACCCAGTTTGTGGTGATTGGTTACATCAGCCCTAGGACACTTAACACAGGGAGCGAGGTCACGCTCATGGTGGGAAGACAGCAGGGAGTTAGTGAAGGGCTTTGAGCTGAGTCGTCACATGATTAAGTGTGAGAAGATAACTGTCACGCAGAATAGACTAGAATGAAAGGAAACCAGAGAAAAGGAGACACGGGAGGAAGCAGTTTCAATTCTTATGGGAGCTGATACTGTAAACTCATACAACTTTGGGAAATGGACAGGAGAAGACACCTGTTGGAGAAGTATTTAGGTGGTAAAAAGAATAGCACGTTGTAAACAGGTTAATGTGGAGGATGGAGGAGAGCATCTAGAAGGATTCCTCACTTTGTGTTGTGACCCGACGTAGTGGACAAATCTACTAGTGGATACAGAGAAAAGAGATTGTGACCACTGATGTCCCCGCAGAATATCCAGGCAGAAATGCCAACACTCAAGGGCAAATGAGGTCTTGAGTCTCAGGGAAAAGGGAAGGATTAGAGGTGAAGGTTGAAGTGGACACAGAAGAGAATCCCCCAGCAACAGTGAAGAGCTGAACGTGACAGATGAAATTCTGGAAAATAAGCAAAATGTAAACGATGTCTTTAGAGGAATAAGGGGGGAAAGGAATGAGAAATAAAGACCAAAGATTTATGAAGAGAATCAGGAGAGAACAGAATTGGGGACAAAGGGAAGAGAGAATTTTCGAGAAGGCAAACCTGGTCAAGAAGAACAAATTCTCCAGCCGACATAGATAAAATGATCACAGAATGGAAAAGTGAACCTCTGATTATGAAGTCCTTGATTTCCTTCTCCAGAGCTATTTCTGTAGGGTGAAAGGGGTTGAAAGCAAATAATAATAATTTGAAGACGAAAAGAAGTTGAGAGGGTAGAGAAGATGCACGAACTACTCGTTCAGGAAGTTTGGTGGTAATACGTTGAAAGGAAACAGTGGTAAAAGAGTCGCATGTTTATAAAACTATTATTTGGGGGGAAGACAGAAGGTTGGCAGCGGGATAATTCAAGTGGTGAAGGGCTGTAAAGATGAAAGATGAAGACACTATTGAATGAGTGGGGTCTCAGAGGAAGCAGAGAGGGACGGGAAGCCGCTGCACAGGTGGAGAGTTTAGCCTGGAGAGGAAGGAACTCATTACATTTTCTGAGGCAAGAGGGCCAAGAACAATGAGAGCAGATAAAGTCAGTTTAGCAGTGGAGAGAGGGGAGGTTGGGAAATTTCAGTTCTGATAGTCCTTATTTACTCTGTAAAAAAAAAAAAAAAAATTAGGAGAGGCTAATCTCAAGCAATGAGAAATGGAAGTTTCTTTTTCACAGGCTTCAGTCAGACTTACCGAAAGACAGATATTCCTAAATGTTGGTATGGCCAAACCATATAGTGGTAGTATGACAAGTAAGAGCATGACGGATGGAAGGCTGCCTTCTGAGGATCTGGCCCAAAATAGCCAGCTGGGAGTCTTCATCGTCAGGCAGAACGAGTGCAGTCTGCTTGTCTATCATAAAACCCACTTGGCAAGATGCCGCCTCAGAAGGGCTCTTCCTACCATTTCCACAGCTGCCACCACCCCCGCTCCCACCACCACCAGTAACCACAATAAATGCCTGTTGGGGGGCTGTCCTGTGCCCTGCTCTGTGTTAGACCCTGGGAAGTGGAAGCTGAAGAAGGCATAGAACCTACCTTTGAGAGATTTTTAGTGACTTGTGGAGAGAAGAGGGCAGTCTTGACTCTAGTGCCTGACCTGAGAAAGGTGCTCACACAAAGAGGGGCTTAGAAGGATCCACAAACTATAAGAGCTGGAAGGAACTGCAGAGGGCGCTACAGGTGAGGTCCGGACAGTGAACTAAGCAGAAGTCACCTGACCAATGCCAGGAGACCCAACCTGTAAGTCCCGTGTATTTTCCATTTCAGCTCACCCCTAATAAGCCTCCTTTCCTAGTCAATCTGTCAGCAATTGTAGGTGCAAAAATAAACAACAGAGGAGCCCTTTTCACTAGAAGGTTTTGAAAGTCAGAGCAGGAAAGGACATATCATCAAAGGACTCGAGTCCAACAAGATGTCACTTTTATGTCATGGGAGGTACAGCCCTCTCAGAACACTTTCACCACTAGTGAACAGATCCCGTTCTGGAGCAATCCTCTCAGAGCGCAGAAAAGTGGAAGAAAATCTTCCTTTGTTTTATGTATTTATATGTCTTCATCAGTAGCATACTTCATGCTTCTGGAAGAAAAGGAAATTAGCACCTAGGGAGGAGAAAACCATTAAAGAATAATAAGCAGAGCAAACAATAAAAGAAATAAATTCTATGATGCAGAGTAAGACCTGGGAGGGGCTGGTGGTATACAGGGACAACTGACAGAGATCTAAATAGATGTATTAAAATGTTCGAGTAACTTCTAAGATCAGTAACAGGCAAGGGGGTTGTATGCAGAATACTTAAGAGAACTAAAGTCACTGGTTGGAGCGCGACAAAATGAACTCCTCCATGGTAAGAATGGCTTGAGATCAAATGGGGAGGGCACAGTGCCAAGGTCATGGATACCTCGCCCTCCTGGGCTCAGTGTTGAACTTCAAGGACATGGCAACTCTCAGTATAGAACCAAGGAAGAGAACCAGGGGTTCTGGGGGAAGGTCAGACTCATTTCCCAGCAGTCGCAGAACCTGGCCGTCCCTGAATCACTGGCAAACAGAAACAGGGGAGGAATTAGCCTTTTGGTTCAATTGCTGAGCTCTGGCATAGGAAGAAACAAAGCTTTGCCAGCTGGAACTGGCCTTATCGACATTTGATTACACGACACTCCTTTCTTGGCAAATTGGAAGCAGAGCAATTTTCAGAGATTGAAGTTTGAAAGGATACTAGAAACCCAGGATTGTGTGGTTGAGTTTAGGG
>NC_048225.1:80294167-80301955 GCF_002007445.2 Ailuropoda melanoleuca
AAAGATTTATTTGAAAGGCTGTTATCCAGAGCTATACAAACACTTGAGCCTATGGAGATTTCCTCTTAGCACAAATCATTGGGGAAAAAAAAGTCCTAAACACAGGGCAGGGTAGAGGCAGGACATAGCAGGGGAGACTGCAACACTCTCCAGCTTCTCCCCTGGTCCATAAGAACAGTTGAACACTTTGCCCTTGTCGTGACAGCAGAATGCACGGGAACTGGTAAAAACCTTTAGAGGACCCTCCACGATCACGAACACAGTGACCATACACTTTTGACCCCATCCTGCATCTAAAGTTTCCCCAAACACCCCAAGCTTGGCAGTTTTAAGGATGGGCACTGAACACTGCAGCAACATCTGAACTAGTCCTCTGCCAACACACTCCTTTAGTTTGGGCCCGTGATTCGCACCTAGACAGCCGTACCTGCACGGGGTGTAGAATCTGCTGATAAGCTCATCACTCACCTTTGCTGATGTCTTCATATTCTAGCCAGAGCCGCCGCTGCACCTGCTTGTTTGGGTACCAGATGGAACAGGACTCCTCGAAGCCATAGATAGCTTCCTGGATGTAATGGTTGCCAAACTGGTCCAACAAGGCCACAAAATCCCCACGTGACGTAGCGCCATCCAGGGAGTGGAGCGCATTGCTGAGGGCTATGGAGAAACATCACCCAAGAGTGAGAGTGAGGACTCACAGGTGGGTGTCCAGATTCCCGGGCCATTCAGCCTCCAGAGCTGAAATGCCCGTGTGGCCTGAAGTGATGCTGGAGAGCTGGCTGGACCTATCAGCTGAACATTTCCAGTCCGCTAAATTTTCTTTCCTCGATGAGCATCTCTCAGGCCAGTTGGTTATGTTGTTAACTTCGTGCAGACAGAACACCGCCAAATCTAACTCCCTGCTCAAGTCAATGTTGTTTTTTTCTTTTTCAAATCGTAAGTCATGACATTAAATCAATTTAGTGAGCTCAAATAATGGCATTTCAAAAAAAAAATAGCGTAGTCTAAAATAGAAACACAAATACCAGCAAAGAACATTTCACATCGTAAAATGAAGTCTTGCTTCACGAAATTTCTCGTGTGTATGTGGGAGCGTGCGTATTTCAAGGTCATAGTGGAAAAAAATGGATTCTAACTATGGGTAGTGACCAAAAGAGTTCTTGGAGGTAGACTATTGCCTCAGACATAGACATTGGTATTGGGAAGATAATGGAAGAAGAGGGGTGAGAAGTCATTCATCTAGCTTATATTTATTTCAGAAAATCAAAAATATATGGACAGGAAGATGGCGAGTAGAGGAAAGGATCTATTCACTCCCCCCCACCTCCCCCACCAGATCTCCACAGATTTGCTTTTCCTGCTCAGGAGAATTAAACGGGATGGAAAGATAGCCCATGCCCAATTTTCCAAATCCATTGCCTTCTGAACCTGGCCAGCTTTAGTCAGCCTTCCTTTGTATGCACCCGTGTCCTATCAGGACGAGGCAGAGCCTGGCCCAGGCAGGAGATCCCGAGCGCAGAAGTTCACATCACCAGTGATGCCACGCGTGGCTTTGAAAGGCACGGGACAGCAGTGAAATCCCATTGTTAACTCCCAGTGCGCATGACACCTGTGCTGGGAGCAAGCTCAGTGAGGGAACAGGACAGCGTCTCTACTGCTATGTGTTCCTAGAATGAGGAGTAGCTTAGTTATTTCCAGGTTTTTCTGTTACCAGCAGAGTTTACTTCAGTAAGATTCCCCATCCTAATCCCTTCTTGCCAAGAACTCTTTCAAGTTAAAATAAATAGAGTTCTGAGTCCCCTTGTGTCCTATGGAAATGCTTTATATCCTTGATGCATTTTCCTTCCCTATGCATACAGCTTTACCTTTCGTGAGTATATGTCTCACTTCTTCTTTATAATGCTTTGTCCCCTATCTTTTATCTCTCTCCTGTTGGCGCTAAGGCTCTGCCTCCCTATTGCTGACCCGAAGATCCCTCTCCTTGTCTTGTCATCTCATGCCAACAACATCATCTGGCTCTAGTTCCCTCTTCATCCAACACAGAGAAACCAGACTCTACGGTGTAACCTTCCCGTCTGGCACATTCTTTAGGTGGCTTCAGAGGAAGGAGTGGAGTAAGAGGACGAGTTGGAATGGAGATGTGTACCTACATTAAGGCCTCATTTGTAGCAACTAACTTGCCCATCTGCAAATTGCACATCAGGATCGCTTAAGTGCTAGGAAAAAACTTGATTCAAGGCATTTACTGCCCAAATGTAGAGAATACTTGTACAAGGCGCCTCACTGTTCTGTCTGGGTCAATTTGTCCTGGTTTTTGGAATTCACTACTCCTTAACTTATTAGGTATCTTGCTCTCTTATCTATCATCGATCTGTCTTTTGCTCACTTGCTGTTCAGGGACCAGAAAAGCTGTTTCTACCCCCTCCCCCACCCCTCCTCTTTCTTGCTCTTTTTCCCAATTTCTTTCATTGTATGAAAACTCTAAGTGATACTCTTTGCATTTGGAAGGTTTTATTCTGTCAATTTATAAAAAGTCTGCTTTTGCACGTCCTCTCTGTACACTGTGTGACCCCAGGAGGAAAGATAAAGTAGGTGTTTATTTTCACCGGCCCCACCTTGGCCTTCCCATCACATCTACAGTCCAAGATAAAACTTGCAATTTAATCTATCTTTAGACAAGGATCGGATTCCAGGTGTTTGCCCTTAAGGGTGAATCTGAGTGAATAGGTTATGTAGCTCAGGAAGTGGCTACATTTTCGACTGTATCTGCAACAATGGGATAAAAGGCTCGTGCCCTTGGAAAGGCACTCCACGCCCCAGGAGCAAGTGGGAGGGACGGCTTGCCGCTGTGCTCACCCTGAGAGACCGCCACTTGGTTGAGTTTGATGTGGTACATCACAGACCGGACCTTCCAGTGTTGCAACACAGGGTATCCAGACACCTCACTGAAGTTCACCATCCCTGGGGACAGAGGAGACGCGGGCTCAGTGTGTGTAATTGATTCTCAGGTCCCAAGCCTACTGGGTTAGCAGGTGTCATTGTGAGAAGACGAGAAAGCATTCTTTGATGGAGAGAATTTCTGGAATCACAGTGACAACAGCTCTCATTTATTGAACCCTTCCTTTGCGGCAGACATTTTGCTAAGCACTCTGAACAGTCTGCATACATAAAGTCACGTGGTTAGTGCAAGACAGGTGCTATGATTTGCATTTCATAAACAGGGAAACTGGGGCCCAGGGAGGGTGTTTGCTTAAGGGCCCTAGGCCACCAGGTGGAGCCAGGACGGAGTTTCAGATGTATCTGAGACAGGGTGGGGTTCTTAACCTTTCTATAATATTCCCTTAGTAAATTTCTATGAAACTCTAGACTTACTGTAACACACGCGAGTTTTACTCTTTAATAACTGTACTAATTGACTCAGCTCAGGTACCTGATAACATTGATTTTTCTGTCGCATTTAACTGATTTGTGTTCAGTATTTACATTTTAATTACTCTGAAGCTGATAATGCTGATTTCTTCCTCACCAGGAGGGACAGGGTCAGTGTGACTCAGTCATCAAGGGGCAAGGTGGCCCTGTAGGGACTGCCATCTATGTGCCAGACTCTGTAACAGACACTTTATTTGTGGTCTCCCTTTTACCAAGGGGAGAACTGAGAAGCCAAGGGACTCGTCCAAAGTCATTCTCAACAAGCACACCCTTGTAGCCACTTAGACATGCTGAAATGCGTTGTTCCTGCTTGAGCACCGTGGAGAAAGAGTGGTATCCTATTTGAATTCTAGTCATTACTATAAATATAAAATGCTACAGAAACAAAATAATTAGACCACAAGGAATAAAAAAAAAATCACCTTGCTAAGCTTAGAAAACCAGTTTTAGCTTCATTTCTATGCCTAACGTTTTGCTATGTGTATAAGTTATAGGAATAAATATATATGTGTATGCATGTGTGTAAGCANCAAGGAATAAAAAAAAAATCACCTTGCTAAGCTTAGAAAACCAGTTTTAGCTTCATTTCTATGCCTAACGTTAGTTGCTATGTGTAAAAGTTATAGGAATAAATATATATGTGTATGCATGTGTGTAAGCGCATATATATGTATATATGTAAATAGAATGGCAATATGTATAGAAACTTTAGATAGATACTGTGTGTAAATATTATGTGTATAATGTGTATAAATATAATGGTGATGATACATACATACATACTGAATTATCCTGCCATTGTGACCCATGCTTCCTTCAGGCTAAATCAACTAACTTAATACATAAACTGGATGAAGAGGGGGCGGGATTAGTTAGCTGTTTGTCAACTCTGATCAAATTAGCTGAGTAACTGCCAAATTTCCATTTCGGTGTGAATCATACAGGAATAATTATCGGTAAGGCAAAAAAAGCAAAAAGGTCAGAAGGGGTGCTTAGTGAATCAATTGCTCAAATTTCATCTCGGACAATCAGAGATACGTTACTTGAAACTAAAAGAAGGTTTTCAGTCCTTTTCTTTCAAATGTTCTTCTTTTGGGCATGAAGCTTTGTGACAATAGTCATACTACTACATACCCTGGCTTTTCATCTTTAGGTTCATTTTAAAAGCATATAAATGAAACTCGAACTTTACAGGGTTAACACCCCAGTCATNCAATCAGAGATACGTTACTTGAAACTAAAAGAAGGTTTTCAGTCCTTTTCTTTCAAATGTTCTTCTTTTGGGGCATGAAGCTTTGTGACAATAGTCATACTACTACATACCCTGGCTTCTCTTCTTTAGGTTCATTTTAAAAGCATATAAATGAAACTCGAACTTTACAGGGTTAACACCCCAGTCATATACCTTAAAGACGCATTTCATGAGAGCACAAACGTGCATGCTCTGTTGAACTATTGCACGTAATGTGCATTCTCTAGTTACGTCAGCTCACCTGCTTGCTGTTATTTCAAAAAGCCTATTAATAAAAAAAAATAGCAAGCCCCATCAATGAAGACTTTTCTGTATATTGGAAAACATTCCGTTTAATGGAGTTGTTTCCTAGTGGGAAAAGAAACGGGCAGGAAACCAGGAGGCCGGAGTTCTAACACGGGCTGTGCGCCTGGAGGGGCAGTTTCTGCTGCCCGCCCCTGACTGACGTTCTCTCTGGCGACCTGGCTGCGGGATATTCTGGTTGCCTGTGGTTTCAGCTGTCAAGTGAGAGGCTTAGCTGAGGTGACCTCTTGCTTCCTCTTCCATCCTGCGATTCCGACCAGCTCCGTGACTTGGGCTAGGCGACTCCTGCGTTTCCATTCTCCTATCTGAAAGTAGCGATCCTGGCATTCATCTTAACCTGCTTCACAGGTAGGTTGCCAGAACCCGATAAAGTTCTGGGCATAAAAGTACGCTGAGAAAAACATAAAGCATCATATACACGCCTGGCTTCTATGATTGTCATCTGCTTCGTCACCCCTAATTGTGTACACTGGCCCTTACTTCCTAGACGCTTTTGTTATAAATTCTTGGGCTTTAGTTCAGAATGACAGAGTGAAGAAAAAATAAAGCAAGCAAGGATTTCAGGGGACAGGAAGGGATAACGTTGTCCTACGTTCACCCATGATGAGCCAAGATACTGAGCCCCATCGCTTCGCCGCTGAACAGCAATCCTACTGAGCGCATCTCGGCTCCACCAGAGTCAGGGAGACAGGTGCGAGCTGTCAGTGTTTGGGAGGCGTTGATCTGAGCTTGCATACGGATAATATGTCCTTTAGTTAAAAAGAAAGGGATATTTTAAAGTACATATCTTCTAGCTGGGTCATAGGTTTCTTTCTCAGTGTGCCCTTGACATGTAGTCAGCTCTAGTTTTTTATTTTAATTTATTATTATTTGGGAATATATCTCTCAATGAGTCTTTTAGCGAACAAAATATCTCTATGTTTTCTCAAGAAAAAACATGCTTTCCCCTACCTATGCTTGAAAAAAAGAATGACTGAATACACTTCTGTGGAAGGAAGGGAGGGAGGGAGGGAGGAAGGAAGGAAGGAAGGAAGGAAGGAAGGAAGGAAGGAAGGGAGGGAAGAAGAGAGGGAGGGAAGATTGGTTTCTCCTGTTATTTTATTTGAAATGTCATGGAAACGCATTATGCCTCAGAGTTCTAAAAGTATGTTTCCTTCAGCTAAACCTGAAGAAGTTCCAGAGAGATCAGAACTCTAAATCTTCACACAGACTGAGCAATTATGGCATCCACTGGCCCATGAATGTGGCCAGCAGCCTCTTCTCCCTCCTTGGTCTGCCTCTGGATTCTTTTTTCTCTCAACTGAGAGACTCAAAATACAAACGGGCGATGGCCAGATCATATATAAAAATAGAACTCTGACCCATAATCTGGCACAAAAAGCCCAGGAAACCAACCTATCATCTCTAGTAACCAGCCCAAGAAGCTAGTCTACTGTCTATAAATCAGACTTAGAGAAGTCAGATCACTATCTCTAGCGACCAGTCCAAGAAGCCAAACAGTGTGCTCTGTAAAAACTGGCAACATGACCAGGACTTGATTGATGACTGACAGCTTTCCTAATTTTTGTTCTTGCTTCCAACTTAGGTCCAACCAGAGAAAGGCAGATATGTACTCCTGAATATCTACCTAGAATGCCTCACTCCTCCATAGTCAGCTGGCCCACCTACATGCCAACAGCCTCCGATCAGGGCACACCCGAGGCCCTCCCTTGTTTCCTCTAAAGCTCTCCTGCTCCTCTGCTTGCCCTTCAGTCTCGGCCAAAATGCAAGTGATGGTGGCTGAATCCTTTGCTGAATGAAATGCAAGTGATGCTGGCTGAATCCAANAAGCTCTCCTGCTCCTCTGCTTGCCCTTCAGTCTCGGCCAAAATGCAAGTGATGGTGGCTGAATCCTTTGCTCCAGCCAGCTCTGAATAAGTAGCCTCCACCTGTTTTAATCTGGTTCCTCTTCATTTATTTCCACACAACTTGTCACACCAAAAAGTCTGGCGAAGCTCGGAGTTCTTAACTCTTATTTCGATGAAGAGGGAAGCACTCAGCAAGATAAAGCACATAAATCAATATTTTCCAGTATGTTCTTCAAACCGATAATTCCGAAAGATGGAAACAGTTATTATGTGAAAAAGGATTCTCTGGTTAAACAGGTTTGGGAATTGCTGGGTGAAGTGAAGTAGACGGGATTTCTTCAGTGTAGGGATGCTTGGGACCTGTCTTTCTAGGCTAAGGTGTTGCAAATTGCTGAGAGGTAGAAACTGTAGTCTTTCCAAATGTATTTAAAGAAAGAACCTATTCACGAACGGAGCACTGGTTTTTCACGAAAAAACACCACCGTGCTTGTAAATGCTGAGGTTGAAGATTCTGAAGATCACTTTAGCTCTAAAATCTTCTAAGCTTGTAGGTTTATGGGGATTATGACCTGTAATAGCACCTAGTACGACATGATATGATATTCTCTATGTGACTCTCAGGAAAGAGACAATTAAAATGTTACCAGAACTAGAAAGTTAATATGGGAGAAATTTGGTCAACCATCTCCTTAATTCTTCTAGTCATTCTGGGCTTTACAAAAAACAAGACCGAACCTTTATACATCAAATGTTAGACTTGACTCTCTCAAGGCCATGAAAAACAGAAGTGATCCATATGGACATCCTTCTACTCCTCCTACCTCTAATATGCCA
This sequence comes from Ailuropoda melanoleuca, assembly GCF_002007445.2. Taxonomy (NCBI): domain Eukaryota; kingdom Metazoa; phylum Chordata; class Mammalia; order Carnivora; family Ursidae; genus Ailuropoda; species Ailuropoda melanoleuca. The sequence continues at coordinate 80,301,833 of NC_048225.1, forward strand.
AATTAAGAGAGGTCCAAGGGCACTGGGGAGAAAGAAATTTCTGTTGTAGACAAGGAGCCAGTTTGGATTTGATCCTTATTTCCAAAGATGTAGATTCAAACGCGGTCTTCTGATGTCTCTCAG
>NC_048225.1:80302055-80317721 GCF_002007445.2 Ailuropoda melanoleuca
AGGAGCCAGTTTGGATTTGATCCTTATTTCCAAAGATGTAGATTCAAACGCGGTCTTCTGATGTCTCTCAGATCTAGCCACACACTCCTCCAAAAAAGCCTCTCAGGCAGCAGCCAGGACAACTCTGAACCAGTCAGCCCAGCAACTGCAGTTAAATCTCCTCACCTCCGTAATAAATTATTACATGTGAGGTCTTGGCGGCTCTTTAAACAGAAGACACATATCTCTGCTGTGGAACCTGTCCTCTTTGTGTGTGTCACCTCCCACGTCCCTTGCCATACACTTTACACACGCACAGGGAGTATTTCTGAGCAAATGATGTGGAAACAAGAAAGCTAGATTCTCTAATACTAGAGATGGGAGCTTTAGACATATGTCCAAAGGCTGCATCTTAATTTTTTCTGTTTAGGGTGTGTGCATGTGTGAGTGTGTCATCTTTCAGACAGCAACTGATTTTGATGACATTTATTTCTGGTCCAGAATATACTGAAATTGTTTTCTCTCTTACTCCCTTTGTTTCTGTAGAGAAAACACTATTTGGTAGTTCGAATGTTCTTGTTCTTTTTCTTCCTTGGTATACTTATGTATTTAACAAATGTACATCTCACTATGCATCAGGAACTATTCTAAAAACTTGACAATATTAATTTATTTATTCCTTGTATCCATCCTATAAGAAAGACAGTTTTATATTCATTTTCATAAGTAAAAATATTGAGGCACAGTGAAGGTAGGCAACTTGTCCAAGATCACACAGCCAGGGAAGAGTTGAGCCCAGCTGTCAGGCTCCAGAGTCTATGTGATTAATTACTACACAATACTCCCTCAGACAGACCTACTTATCATCTGGTTTAGGTCTAAAATAAAGTTTTAAACATAATTTGATATCTTGAAAAGGCTTGCCCTCAGCACAATCCATTCTTCAGAAAAGGAAAGAAAAAAGGACAGAAAGGTCCAGGATCAGGGAGATATAGAACGAGGAAGGGAGAAAAGTAATGGAGAAACGAGCAAGCCAGCAGTGGAACTGAGCCCACATCCAACTTTCTAGCAAGTGATACTGANAGCCAGCAGTGGAACTGAGCCCACATCCAACTTTCTAGCAAGTGATACTGAGTTCCTGGTTGGCTGCCCCTTATGGGTCCATTGGACCCTTTGAAGTGTCTTGTTTGGTCCAGGAGGCATTATGGGAGGGTGGTCTTTAAAGGCTCAGAAAGGAGGCNAGTTCCTGGTTGGCTGCCCCTTATGGGTCCATTGGACCCTTTGAAGTGTCTTGTTTGGTCCAGGAGGCATTAATGGGAGGGTGGTCTTTAAAGGCTCAGAAAGGAGGCGTATCCCCTGAAGTTCCTGCCTCCTCCAATCAACCCACACCTTATTTCCATAATGAGCCCAAGGGAAGAATGTCATTGGGCTCAAAACAGCATTGAGGGGCATTATTTCCAATTTGTGACGAGAGCCATGAGCCCCCAAGAGACTGCATTGTCTAAGGTCACACAACTAGAAAGTAGCAGAGCCGTGACACAAAGTCTGGGTCATTTGACAACAAAGCTCTGTCATTTTCTCCTCCTTCACACTGGTCCATAAGTACCTGCCAGGGAACCCAGTGGCCCCAGTGACAGATATCTAGGCAATGGTAGCTGTCTACCTTCTCTCTGGCTCTACTCCCTCTAATCCACTGAGACCTCTGAACTTTGACCCATCTATTATGCCATCTGTTTTCAAAGCATCCCAATAAGACTAGCAGAGAAAGGTATTATTAGACCATTTGCAGATGATTATATAATAATTTTGGCAATTTGACAAATAATCCTACTAGAGTGTTTTAGAATTGCGCTTTTATTGTGTATCAAGGAAATCACTGGTGATGAAATGAAAATGAAAACAAGAGAGGTCAAGAGTTTTGATTTTATGAAACTGTTGGGAGCTGCCTGGTTTTTGCCAGTTGAGTAAGGCAGGAGGCATACTCACCAGTCAGGAACTCGGGGTCAGGCATGGGCTCCGAGATTTCCTCCAGGCACTGATTCTCCAGGGGAACGGTGGCCACCACAAGACCATCTGGCAGTTGCTGGTCTAAACCTCGAGCAAAGTTGTTTTGCCTGGAAACAGAAGCAGATTTTCATTTCTGAGTGTCAAGGTGAACCCCACTCCTTGGTGGGCAATCTATAGCTCAACCTACAATAAAAAAAAATTCTTCCTGGACCAAAAGGTTCCCCTCCCAGTGAACCCCACTTGATGGACATGTCTGGAACAGGACAGGGTGTGAGAGGCAGGGTGAGGGCTAGGACAGAAAAGAAAGACATCAGTTGAAAAGGTCTACTCAGAAGATTGAGAACATTATTCCCTCCCTCCCTTCCCAGGCCCTACTCCTGATCCACCCTCCACAAGACCTAGACAGATGCACTCTCATTTCTAGACTACAGAGAAAATTCTAGCTGCCACAAGATTAGTTATGACACGTTACTGCTTGCCACTGGCAAATGAAATCCCAACCTAAAAGGGGAAATATTAGTAAAGCCTACAGTCTGTAACAGAAACAGCAACTGACTTCAAGAACAGGTTTGGATACTTACTATTGGTTTGCTCACAGGAGTCCAGGCCTAGGTTGCTATCAATTGCTGGTTCATATTATGACATTCTCCTCCTCCCCCCCTCCCCCCATCATCGTTATCTCCTGGAAAGCATGAGTTCTGAGGAAGATGTACTCTAATAGCCTAAGAGACAATAGGAACAGGGGTCAAATGGAGACTCTCCAAGAAATGTTCTAAATCAATGGTTCCAAACATTTTGTTCTCAGGACCCCTTTATAGTTTTAAAAATAAGTGAACACTCCAAGTAGCTTTTGTTTGTGTGGATTATATCTGTCCATATTTACCATATTAGAAATTGAAAGAGAAGTTTTAGAAATATGTATTAATCCATCTAAATATGACAATAATCAACCCATTAGATCTGAACATATTATGAAAAATGATGAGAAGAGCGATATTTTTTTATATTTTTTGCAAATTTTTTAAACATCTGACTTAATAGAAAACAGCTGGATTCTCACCTCTGCATGCAACTTATTGCAAGGTATTTTTTGGGTTGATGTGAATGAAGAAAACCCAGCCTCTCTGTAGTTGGAAAAGGCAGGACCTTGAATATCCCCTATAACGATCTCAGGGACCCTCGGGAATTGTGGGCCATACTTGAGGATTGCTATTTTAGACTGACTCACACACTGATTCTTCCACTCAGAGCAAAATAGAATGTGAGCATTTCTAGTGGCTTCCACGGAAAATCTTGCAGTCCCTACCTGGGCAAGATAGAAATTTATTTAACACTCTACTGTTCACCTAGAGGAAGCATGGGTCCCGAGTTCTGGAAAGAGGAGAAGATCATGGGCGAGAACACAACCTGTCCTTTTAGGATCATGTTCACCTTGCTCCAAGGTGCAAACCTTTATGTTGACTTTAAAGCTCTTCAGGGAAGAAGAGCCATCAGTAGCCCTGAGTAACCAGTTCCACAGACATGAGATTCACCTGAATGTTCCTTTCAGCACTTGTCCTGCAGCCACTTCCTTGGAATGGTTGTTGTAACCAAAGAACATCTCCCCAAAGAGGGTCTGGTTCATGGGAACCTCCCTGCTTTCCCCACAGTCTCCTCCCTCCTGGCAGGTCTCCGCGATGAGTTGGCAAGAGCGACCATCCACACCGAGCTTGTAATCCTCGATGCACCTAACACGGTAGGAAACTCAAGATAAAAAGTTGTTCCATCAATGAGCTATAGTCAACTCAACCCAACAGATTGGGCAGAAACGCCTCTGGGAGAGTATTGGGTGGTAAACACGATGAGTATCTCAGTTCGATTTTGTCCTCTTTGGATCTCAGTTTCTTAAGCTTACAAACCTAGTCTCCTTCCATTAGGTGACCGGAGGGAACCTCTCACCTTTCCTTTGCAGATAAGTGCTTTCAGAGCTTTAGAGTGCTTCCTCTGCTAAGTGGATCCTCTCCCAGACAGGTTGGGGTAAGAGTCACTGGAGATAAGCTTGTAAGTGAGTTACCACATTTAAATCTGAGATATTTTAGAACCTTTCTCCAAGACCATGTATGTGGCCAGACCCTGCATTTGTTTGGAGGGTAATGAGGCAGTGAAAGGACTGACACTGTGCTTAAGAAATTAATAACCTTCTAATCTGGTCCTGTGACAAGTCAACTAAGAAATTAGGAAGATTGATCGTCTTCGGACTGTGTTTTGTTTGAATGTATCCAAACACAAGTTCATCCCATATTAACTCCCCCTCCATTCAGAGTAGCCTTCCTGAACTAAACAGACACTAGGGCACGCCGTGTGAACACCTCCTTGGTGTCCCTCCCCATTAAACACGTACAGTTACTCTAATGGAAGAGCAATACTGATGTTGGTAAACAAGGCTCAATGACCCGTAAGTCATTAATTGGACCTTATTTGTAGTTATATTGAGAAGAATATAATTTGTTAGTTCAAGAACTACTTTGATAAACCTGTCATTTAAAAAGCATATTAATTTCATGTGGGTCTCTCCTTAAACTATAGAGATTTAGAATTTATAGATGCTCGTGACATTGAAACACATCATTTATTACTATCTACGGTAATTGTCACAACAAGATAAAGACCTCTCTTCTATATGGAGGAACACATAATCATAGTGTTAAGTGGTGAGAAGCAGCGATGTTGCCCTTTACTGAGTGACCTTAGGTCAGCTGATGAAACTCTCTGAGTTTCAGTTTCCACATCTGTAAAGCTGGGGGGGGAAAGCTGCTTTGCAGGGTTGTTGAGAAGATCGTGAGAGACAAAGAACTCAAAGGACTTATAGTGCCCTCAGCAAACAGCAAATACTCATCAAATCTTATCGTATTACCAGCAGAGGGACAAATGAGGTCCAGTTACCGAAACTTTAGCTGTTTGTATTCCCCATTTACACTTACGTATTTGTGTTAACAGGCATGACTAGAGCTCTTTAATTATCAGTGCAGGTGACTTAGGCTTTACATAAAAATGGCAAGTCAAGGGACTCTTTTGGCATCTGCAATGGCTTGGAGAGTGCTAATTTCCCAAACACACTGAATTCCAGCTGAAATAACAAAGTCCAGTTAGGAACCTACCGCATTAGTGCAGGCCACAGATGTGATGTGAGACCCACAAAGGATTCTGTGGCTCCAGCCTTGGTCTGGGACGAGATGGTGAAGTGGCTCCTTCCAGGAGCCGTAATTTACTGTTTCTGGAAAGAACTGTGAAGCTGGCTGATTCCCTCTCAGTCCCTCCTGAGTGTCGCAACAGCTCCCCCTTCTGCACTGTCCCACACCGCTATCCTGTATCTAACACTTACCTAGAGTCTCTGCACAAACCAGGTGCGCAAATCTATGTTTATTAAAGACTTTATAAATTTATCTCTATGAATGGAAGTGGGTCAACCATCACGATAACATCATAGAGACATTAACATTTAGATCAAGCTTCCATTTACGGAATGGTATCTTACAAGAAACTGAAGGTAAAAACTGTCAATTGAAAAGAAATAAAATACAATGAAATACAATAAAATAACATTACGACTCCACCCAATGGTCTTGTCATGAGTATTCAGTAGGCACCGGCTTTTAGAGACAGAGCCAAAAGGGCAGAGCTGTATTATTATAAACCCTGATTTTCATTGCAAGCCTCTTAGAGTAGGAGATCCCTGAGGGCAAGAACAGCACTTCATTCATCTGTGCGGCCCAGTGGCATGTGAACTAAAGTATGCACCCTCCCTGACAGGCAGGAAGACAGAGGTGGGGGAAGGGGGTGGCAGGGAAGGAGTGGGGAGAGAGCAGAAGGGAAGTGGAAGGAAAGGGGAAGGAAGGACAGACAAGCAAACCAAGAGTGTATAAAGATGGGTCAGATTGCTATTTACTTTATAGTAAGAAATGGCCTTTAAATATAATTCTAGTCAGAGGTGTAAATTTAAATTTTGAAGGAACCACAGAATTTTTTAAAAAAACGCAGAGGGCCTGAATTCTAATCCTCATCTTTCCACTTACCAGCTCCCAGTCTTGAGAGAGCCACTGAACCCCACTGTGGAGGAACTGCACTGAGGAATTAGCATGTCTGTGGGAGGGTGGGCCTTCAGGGACAGAACTCAGTGATGTTTCCACTCTTCCAAAGTTTTCCCCCTCCTCTTCTTTGATAATTAATCAGCTTTACACAATCTTTCCAGAGTTTCTGGACCACAGAATCCTTTCATCACAAAACACGTTAACATGGTTTCAGGGAACACGGTCTCGAAAATTCTGATATATGCAGGCAATGACTGTGGTAAGGTTCCTCTCCCACGGGGATGGGGCTAGACTTTCTCTGAAGGGCCTCCCAACTCTGATTTTAAAAGTGCTGCTCTTCCTGTCCCGAAAGGCTCTTTCCTCAGAGCCTCAGCACTGGCGTAGGGTGACCGGTTCTTTTAGATTTCCTTTCCGGGTTTTAACGCTGAATGTCCAGCATCCCAGTAAACTCGTTGGCCTCATGGGCAACTCACCCACAGAACATGAGGATGTTGTACAAGGTGGGGTCGTCCGGGAAGGGCGCCATCTGCTGGAGACACAGCTGCTCACAGCCGCCATTGAAGCCATCTGAGCAGTCCACCCCAATGTGGCGGTCATAGCAGCCAGAGCTGTCCTTCATGGGGCTCAGTCCGGACGGGCACTGGCATAATCAAAAAGCATCCACGCAGGGAGGTGAATCAGGGGACTTGGTTCTCGGGGAACCGTAACCACTGACGCCTATTTTTAGCACTCAGCCTTGAAACCATTAACATTGGCAACTAATGCACGAATTTCCCACTACACGGGACTCCCTTTAAAAGCAAGTGACCTTTTTGACATCTTGCTTCTCTCTGGGCACAGATCACACACATTTGCATTAAAGCCACTGCCTCCAAACAGGCAGGAAGGGAACATCACAGCAGGACGGGGTGAGGTGTGCTGGACTTCCAGCTGGGTGGATGTGGCGGGCCAGAATGGAACAGCATTAACAGAGACTTCTTTGGACCAAGGGGAAAGAGTGCTGCTGTTTGCACTTAGTATTAGTAAGACTTTTTTTTTTTTTTTTTAACACACAAACACATTGCCAACGTTGGTACCAGACAGTCAACAGGGTTGGAGGAAATGGACAGAGCGAGGGCTTCCAGCTGGAAGGAGGAAGTGGACTTTCTCTGTGACCCTGGAGGGGGGTTTCCCTGCTCTCCTGGTAGAAGTGGCCATACTCATGACCTCCCTGCCTCGAGGACACCCTGCAGAAGACGCAAGACAAGGGCATCTGCTACATGGCCACCCACGGTGCTACCCTTGGCTTTGGGCTTTATCCCAGTGTCCTGGACACTCTTATTGAGAAGGAATTTGCTTCGCTGCACTGCTATGTCCTCAGTGAACTCCCCAGGAGTTCCAGCAAAGAAGATAATCCAGGAAGAGATGTCAGCCAGAATCTGGGGAAGACAAAGGGGCTTGGTAAGCAGCAGGAGCGCAACTGCAGCCCCCATCGTGCACCAGGCCAGGTCTAAGTCCTGTCTGTCTTACTCATTCAGCCCTTGTAACATCCCCTGGAGTATGTAGTATGATCAGCCCCATGTGACATGTGAAGAAACCACGGGCACAGAAAACTCTGTGAAAGTCCCACTGCTGATCACGGCAGGACCACACCCGAAACTTGGCAGGCTGGCTATGGGGTCCATGACACGGCTGGCCCATCCTTAGCTTACACCCGAACAGTCTCTCACACAACAGTTACTGTTTACTGAATACTTCGTAGGAGCTGGGCGTTACGCTGGCAACACCCTATATTAGCCTCATTTAATAACTGTGGAAAGCATTAACACTGCCAATTCATGCATGAATTCAGTGCACTGGAGCCCACCAAGTAAGTCCAAGAATATGCTTTGCCTTTCTGCTTCTTCTGTCTGTTCAATGGATCCTGCACGTCTGCACTACAGCGGATCCTTTCACACAGGCTGCAAGAGGGCTGATAACTTGCCCAGGGTCAAGCAGCTAGTATGGGGCAGAGCTGGGGGTCTGTCTAGATCTGACCTGCTTGTAATGAGGTGCTCTATGCACATACAGTCAGCTAATTAACACACTCCCCCCAAGCCAAAACCAAATCGAAAACAACTTTCAAAACTTGGTGGAACAGTGTTACCATGGCCCCCCCACCCCACCCCCTCTCCCGCCCTACTGCCTGTTTCTTTCTCTTTACTGCCAAGCACTTTGGCTCTAGTAGCCTGGAGCTGCTGCAGGTGTGCCCCGGAAAACACAACTCCCCTCCCCCCAAGATCACAGCAGGATGTGCACTGTTGGATGACACTAATTCTGCAATTTCCCAAACAAACGGCCCCTCTGTGGGCCTGCCAGGCTTCCAGGCTAGTCCATCCCCTTCCTCCGCATGAAGCCAGCTGGAGTGCTGGAAGGTGAGGGCATTTAAAATTGCTTCCAAGGGCTGTCCCATGCGGTGCAAACCCAGATGTTTCAGATGACGGTAAACAAGCAAATGAGGTGGCTGAAGATGGCCCCCCACGTTTTGTTAGCGCCCCCACCCATCCGCTGCCTTGGCCATCCAGCTGTTAGGCCAGATGTACCACCAGAAGGGAGCTGGCTTCACCACTGTGAGGCTGCCCCGGCATGGATGTGGAAGTTTGACTGGAATTAAATGGGCTGCCCTGGTTGCCATGAGTTGGTTTTCTTTTTTTCCTTCTGTAAAGCTTGAGAAAAGCCATCAAAGTAGAGACCATGCCGGTCATCCCACTGCACGTGGTTTCAACCCTTGCATCGGCTAGCTCACCAGCCAAGACTCCCATCTTCCTAGCCACCTGCTTTTTTTCACAGTGCTCCATCAAGCATGATATCTGACAAAGGCTTCACCAAATTAAACCCAAGCAGGCTTTGTTCCAGAATTCCAAAGCTTGGCATATCCTCTTGCCTAGCCTTAATGTCTAGATGCCCGCTGCTATGCCAAATTGGACCACCTGATAGTGACACTCTCTTAGGAGAGCTGGAGAGAAGATAGTTAGCTGCCTTGCCCAAGATGCATTTTTGTTGTTGTTCGTACAAGCAAAGCTAGAATAATAATAACAGCCGTCAGGAATTAAGCCATTCTATGTGCCAGACAATCTATATGTGTTATCTTCAATGGCAACAACACGGATAGACTCTTTTCACCTCATTTTACAGAGGAGTAAACTTAGATTAAGTAGTAACTGGTTTAAGGTCACAGAGGTGGAAAATGGCAGAATCAGATTTTGGACCTAGATCTATTTGACCCCAAAGCTCACGTCTGTTTCTTCTCCTTTGCTGTGCTGCTTCTCGGGAGTGAGAAAACGTGGATTCATTGGAATCCCTAAAGAAATAGAGTCAATTCAATATGTCAACAGGTAAAGCAATCCTGTAGATTTGTTGTTTGTTTGTTTGATTGTTTTGAGTAACTCCCAGAGTACATTCTGGGATCAATTATGGATTTGTAGGTTTAGCCTAATATTCTCCCTATTTTCTTTTCTTTTCTTTCTTTTCTTTTCTTTTCTTTTTTCTTTTCTTTTCTTTTCTTTTCTCTTTTCTTTTTTCTTTTCTTTCTTCCTTCCTTCCTTCCTTTTCTTTCTTTGTCTCTCTCACTCCCCCGTCTTTCTCTCTCTCTNTTCTTTTCTTTTCTTTTCTTTTCTTTTCTTTTCTTTTTTCTTTTCTTTTCTTTTCTCTTTTCTTTTTTCTTTTCTTCCTTCCTTCCTTCCTTTTCTTTCTTTGTCTCTCTCACTCCCCCGTCTTTCTCTCTCACACACACACACACACACACACACCATATTAGGGATGCATATATTTATAAGGCAAAAACACTCAAAATGTCCAGAGCAATGACCCTGAAAGCAAGAAAAGATCCTCAGTCACTGAAAAAGACGCAATTATCTTCATTGCACTGTAACTTACTTGGTCTGCAGTTCAGAGAAAAATATTTTTTGAAAGGTTTCCAGGAAAAAAAAGGCTGAAACAGAAAATAGAGTTTTCTTCTCAACCCTGGTTGAACCAGTACACCCATTCTCCAAGGGGTCCGGTCAATCAAGTTTCCCACCATGTAACATTGTTTTTGTTTCCACCTACATGCTTCTTGTACTGTTGTGTTCACATTCTGGACTCCTCAAAATCTGAATCTAAATACAAAGAAAACCACAGGCTCCAAACCATGCCTTCTTCCTAGAAGTATTTGCAGTGAGAGCCCAGTCATCAGGAGAGAAATCCTATCTCCAGGATGAGCTGGCATTTTCTCTTTGCAAATGTTGGCCATTCTCATCTCCTGCTTATGGACAATGCCTTCACTTGTTCCTTAAAAGAGGACTGTTTGCTTAGGCTTGAACCCCAAGTTCATACATCAACCCCTCTTTGCATAGGTTACATTTCACCATCTCAGAGCCTTTATAAACTACAGGCTTAAAAAGAAAACTCCATTTATTATGGCAACAACCCTCCCCCACCAAGAAGGTCCAATAAATGAGCTCATATTTTAGTGACCCCTAAAATACACAAGGTTAATCATCTTTCATGAGATGCTCATGGCTTCTTGACTTATTACTGGTCTAAGGCATCATTTGCTAATGAGATTAAAATGATTTTCTCCCATTCAACTCCTTTTCTCCACTGTGTCTCCCCTCTTTTACTACCAATGATTTTTGGTTGATTGATTACTTAAGAGTCTAGTCAAATCTCACTAAGCCTGAGACACATACCCTTCAGTTCCAGATTATGAGGCGAATGCTCTGTTGGCAGATGAATACGAGTGATGGACACAGAAGCATGTTCAGGGCCTCTGGAAGAAGAGGAACACTTTCCCACAGCTGAGTCTGCCTTGCCTGACCTGGCCGATTGATAAGATATTCAACAGCAATGCTCACTCAAAACAAGCTCCCTTTACTACATGGCAATCTCCCTTTTACAAATAATAATTTCCCTGACTTTTAGATGGGCTCTGACACACAAGCCCAAGCCATGCAAGACTTCTCCCAAGGGGAAAGTCTGATGGAATTAAATTTACATGTCAGCTTCCTGCCCCCATTTCTCTGAACGCCTCTGAGGCATACGCTTCTGCTCACTGTCCTACAGAGAGAAAGAGATATGGTCATCTGCAATGGTCTCCACACATCTGTGCTCCAGCAGAGGTGAAATGATACATTTCATGGGAAACCATTGTGGACAGCATTTGGACAGAAGGGCGGCAGGGTCACTGGGTAATAAAGCTCATTAGAGCATAATGCTCTGGCAGGGAAGGTCATGTGCTCATTACACGAGAAAGCCGGACAGTCCACCTCTTGCCTTCCAAGGCCATGGTCTGTTCACCTAAGCCCATGCAGATAGTGCACGAAGCAAGGCCACCTTTTGGCCACTTTCAGGATGAGTGTGAAGATGCGGAAGGAGCAGTAGAGCACAGGCTTTCCCTTATTTTATAGCGTTGGAAATAATTTCCAAACTTTCCAAGTTTTAACTTAAACCTCAATAGGTAGGCTTGGTGAGAATGAGGATGGCCTGGTTCAAGCTGGGAGTGGGGAGCAGCGTCCAGCCTACCAAGTCTGTTCCGATCCCACTGCCATCTCCCACCCATGGCCCTGGAACCCACGAGCATGTCACCTTATATGACCGAAGGGGCTTTGCAGGTCAGGTTGAGATGGAGATGTCATCCTGGATTATTCAGGTGGACCCAACATAATCACAAGAGTCCTTAAAAGTGGATGAGGAAAGCAGAAGATCAGAGAGCATGTGCTACAGAAGAATGGCCAGAAAAATGCAACGTAGCTGGCTTTAAAGGAGCAAGAGGGGACCACGAGCCAAACCCAAGGGCAAACTCTAGAAGCTAGGAAAGAGAAGGCAATGGATTCTCCCCTGGAGCCTCCAGAAAGGAATACAGTCCCACTGACACTTGATTTTAGCCCAGTGAGACCCATGTTGGAGTCTCGCCTACAGAGCTGTAAGATAATAAATGAGTATTGTTTGAAGCCCCTAAAAACCTGTGGTCATTCGTTACAGCAGCAACAGGACAGTAATACAGTAGCTCTGCAGGAACTTCACAGAACACAGAGCCCCTACTCTTGTGCTTTCCAGGGAAGGACTCCTGCTCCCACCTTGGCACAGTAAGGACAAGGGGTAGAAGTAAGACCCAGGGTATCAGCAGCGGGCAGCTGACCTCTGCTCTGGGAACCCTCCCAAAGATTCAACAATCCCTGCTTTGGGAGAATGGTCTGGTTGGGCACAGAGGGACTGTGGCTTCTACAGGTCTGTGCCTTTCACGGGCATTTGTTTTCTGTCCTCAGAGACAACATAAACAATAGGGCAATTAACTGGGTAGCAATTAACCCTGTGGGAGTCCATGCATACCAGAGAAACGTGTCCTGCCTTCCTAGAAAGAATGAAGATTGAGCGGCCAGGGCGCACCAGCCCCACCTGTCTGGCTGGCATCCAGTCATGAAAATGCCCAGGTGCGTCCTTCTCTCCTACATCTCTGCCGCTCTCCCAGGTTCCTTAAGGGCCAGGGTGTTCTGAGTTCCTCATCTCTTTCTTTCATGAAAATACGCCTTTCCTGAGAAGGCTTTCAGTTCAGCACCCTGAGAACTAACTGAATGTCAGGGTTTCCGTGGAGAGGAGAACGGTAGCCCAATTCTCCCAAACTGCGGTTTGGTGCCAGGTCCGCTGCTGTCCCCGGTCCACCTCCAGATGACTCGGGACCGCTCTGCTAACGCATCAGTGGGGGGTCCCTGGTCTACTTCTCAGGACCATCCCAAGGGTCATGATGTGGCACATCAGCTCTCATCCCATCAGTCCTCCTGTCTCAGGGATCACATGCTTTATGGCCAAGGAAAAACAGTCAATTGAATGGCCTGCCAGTCGGTGGGCCCCTCCTTCCTCCAACCGCCACCCTGGAGCAGTGACTTCAAAGTATTATGCTAATCTCAAGCACTGGTCTCATTGGGTGACTTTCTGCAGTGGCTCGGATTCTAAAACGCGGAGGCCTTATTGCAAATGCATATTCATCGGAACTATTCCTGCTTGCTCTGTCTCACAGATTACAGTGCTAAAAGTACTAAAATATACCAGCAAGGCTACATGCCAAGTAAAAGGGGCTAGGATCACCGACAGAAGGCACTTGACAGGCAACCCTTTGGGGCTCGGGAAAGGGGCAGGGAGGTGGGAGGAGACGGAGGGTGTATCGTGTGCATGTGTGTGAAGGTGCGAGCACACTCAAATTCATCCGGGAACAGCTGGGATGGGGGCGGGGCGGGTTGGAGAGAGGGATCCACGCACGTGCACACGCAGTGGTTCAGTACTCAGAATGACCCGAGAGAGTAGTGAGGAATGAAAGGTTGAAATCTGAATGAAGAAATGCAGGTTGAATAGGAGGGAAAAAATGTGTCTCAGCTGGAAGCTCCATTAGACAGTGAAATTGTCTCCTGAGGGACCCAGCTGGGAAGCTTCTTGCTCAAGACATCTGAAAGTGGACCGGCCCAAGGGAGGGCCGCACTGTGGGACACCACCTCACCTCCTGGCTGCCTCTGGAAGACAGAACCAAAGAACACTTGTCTTTGTCCTTTCCTGATGGTCCTCTGTTCTGCTTTCCCTTCCTTTGATGGACCGGCCAGGTCTCCACCTACCTGCCCCTCTGCTCTCTCCCTATTCTTTTCTTTATTTTCTTTCCCAACTCAGATGAATCAGGCTCCCATCAGTGGCTGCCTAATCTGTGAAAGTCTGGGGAGGCCTAAGGGCTGAGAGAGTCCCACCCTGGATCCCAGGCACTCCTCCATCTTTGATAGAGCACAGCTCCGGGAACAGAGCAGGTGCTCAGAGACCAGAAAGGGGGTGTGTGAAAGATGGACTGGCCCGGCCTCCTCACAGCTTGCCCCTGCTCCAGGTCCCCTTACCAGAGCGCAGCTGTCAGACTGGGAAGCAGGAGGAGGCACCGTGTTCTCCCTGAGCTGGCGGCCCCCTGCCCTGCCCCCAGAAACACTGCAGAGCAACACGCGTCTCAATGAACCAGCTCTCCCTCTCCTTTATGCCCACTTGACGTCTGGCTTTGCTGCCTTCCTTCCTTGTCCTCTCCTCTCTGTGAGGATTGCATCATTCTGCCCTTAAGAGAAAGGAGGGCCAGTGACAGACAACAGTGTCGAGGGGCGCAAGCATGCCAACAGAAGGGCATGGGCGGCTGACGGCTTCATCCGCTCCTGCCTCCCTTTACCTGCGGGGTTCAATACTCTTCATCCACAGTGCAGGGGCGACCTTAGCACGCTCTCGACCAAATGGCCCTTCTAGGTCCTAGCATCGCATATCTTAACACGTAGCCAAAGTTCCCGTAGCTGATATCAAAGTAGAAAACTACCTTCGGGGGCACCTGGGTGGCACAGCGGTTAAGCGTCTGCCTTCGGTTCAGGGCATGATCCTGGCATTATGGGATCGAGCCCCACATCAGGCTCTTCTGCTGTGAGCCTGCTTCTTCCTCTCCCACTCCCCCTGCTTGTATTCCCTCTCTCGCTGGCTGTCTCTATCTCTGTTAAATAAATAAATAAAATCTTTAAAAAAAAAAAAAAAGAAAAGAAAACTACCTTCGGCGAAGTAGGAGTTCATCGCCAGGGTCTCGAAGGAGACATATTTTTATTTTTCCCTCCCACTCCTGGTGTAACTTACTTCTTTCATCATTCTGGCCTTAGGTAGGTTTCTCCTCAAATCTCCTGCTACAGTCAATGTCATTTGACCCAGGACAAAGGTAGAATTTCCTATTACAGTCAATACAGTTGAATTCCTACCAGAGTCAATGTCATACTATTCAGCAGCTAATTACTTCTTGAATTGTTTGGGGGTATCCCTCATCAATTAGATTGTAACACTGGAAACAAAGAATCCTGCTACTTAAGTCATGAAATTTCCCTAGAATAGTGATGGTACACACAACAGGTGCTCCATAAATATTTCTCCATTAACTGGTGATTAGCTTCTCATCTCTGATAAGAGAAAATTCATAATTTTTGAATTATTTATTTATTACAATTTTATTTATTTATTTGAGGGAGGGGGGAGCACACATACAAGCAGGGGGGAGGGGCAGAGGGATATGGAGAAGCAGACTCCCCACTGAGCAGGGAGCCCGATGTGGGACTCCATCCCAGGACTCTGGGATCATGACCTGAGCCGAAGGCAGACGCTTAACCAACTGAGGCACCCAGGGGCCCCTTATTTTTTATTTATTTATTTTTTTAGGGAGAGAGGTGGGGGGAGGGGCAGGAGGGGGAGAGAGAGAGAATCTTAAGCAGGCTCTGCACCCAGTGCAGAGGACTGATCTCACAACCTTGAGATCATGACCTGAACTGATAACAAAAGTCAGCCCCACTTAATTGACTGAGCTGCCCAGGCGCCCTGAAATAATTCATAACTTAGATTAGACAGTGGTGACAACTAGAGAGGGATCATTTTTGACCTTCTCTCTCTCTTTTTTTTTAAAGATTTTGTTTTTAAATAACTTCTGCACCCAATGTGGGGCTCGAACTCATGACCCCGAGATTAAGAGTGGCATGCTCTACCGACGGAGCCAGCCAGGCTCCTTCTCTTTTATTCACGGTGTATTTTCATCTAAGTATCTGCATTATATCTTCCCCTGTGCCCCCCGCCACCCCCCGTC
>NC_048225.1:80317919-80326280 GCF_002007445.2 Ailuropoda melanoleuca
GATGGGGCGGACATACCACGCAACCAGTGGAGTCCAGCTTGCGGTCCGAGATGCAGCGGAAGTTCTTACTGCAGCCCCCGTTATCCTTGCTGCAGTCGCGCACGGGCCCGAAGGAATCCAGCAGAACCTCCAGGCTGTCAAAGGAGGACGAGGTCATCAGCTCCTCTCTGTGGGGAGACACAGGGGGAGGGGCAGGAGTCAAGGGGACTTCGGGTGCAACAAGTAGCATCACATTCCAAGTTCCTATCTAGTCAACCGCATCACGTCTCGCTCTCACTCTCCAAAGGTAAAGATCAGCCACACTCTGAGCCTTGAACTAACAAATTATGGACATTCTCCATATCTGGGAAATGAGCCAAGGCTGTAATGCCTGGTCAAAGAAGGAGGTCTAAACTTGGGAAAGGAAATTAACATTTTATTGCCTGTCAGTCCTTAGGGGATGTGGGAAGTGCTTACAAACTCTAATTTTATGTCCTCTCCCAGAGCACGAGCCTTGGGGTGTGCGATATTGACCCAGATAGAGTAGATCCCGGCACCGCGGACTGGGAATCTGAAGGCAGCCTGCCAGCTTCCCCTTTCAGCTTGTCCTGACTCCTTCCCTAGCTCCTTGGGCCTTCAGGGGGTTCCTCCCTCAGCCCCCCACGCCAGGTGTGGCCTCGGCGCCCTGGGCCCCCACGCACCTGACCTCCACGGCGTCCTCCATCACCGTCATGTCCGTCTTACACTTCGCCGAAGGGTTGATGGCCAGTTCAGCCGGTGGGATCACAAAGCTCTTGCTGAGGGGCAGCCACATGCCCTCCCCGAGGGTGTAGGTGAACCTGCAGGGACACCCAACACCAGGTGGTTACGGCTGGGGGACCAGCACCCCGCCGGAGGACCCGGCCTTCTGCTGTCAATCCTTCCCAGCCCTCGCCACCTCTTCAGAAGAGGGAGCTGACCGCCATTGTGTGGACAACACGGCTGATCCGAGGGAGGCAGAGAGGACTGCTCCTACACACCTGTCGGCCAGCTGGGGGAGCTGAGGATGGCACCCCCTCGCCAGCTGGAAAGGGTTTTATCAAGCCCTAAGAAACCCAATTCCAGTTTCCTTCAGATGTGAAGCTGGGCTTCCTCAGTCCTAAGTCAGATATAGTTGGAAGCATTTTAACTGAAGAGACAGGCTGGCCTCCCACCAGCCCCATCCCTCGGATTGCACACCCACAGTGGTAGTGATGGCTTCTCTCTGTGCCTGGAGAAAGCCTACCAAGGGAAAGAAGTGAGAAGCTCCCCGTTTTCTGGTTGTTATGTGAGGCACACATAAACAACCGAAGCCAGGAGCCCCAGGGAGAGGAGAAGAGGATGAACAGAGCAAGCCTGGATGTATTCTCCACACTCCTACCCATACCCTCAGCTAATGGCGGTAACCCTTGGGAGACAGGGGAGATTGTGTTGTTGTGGGTTTTTTTTTTTTTAATTCTTATAACAGGAGCTAAAAGGAATAAAAGAATCAATCAGCATTTCAAGGGAAAGCTTAAGGAAACCATGAAACGTTATTTGTTTATTTATTCATTCATTTTATTTCATAGGCATTCAAATACTCTGTGTTCACAGTCAAAAAATAGTCCATGGGATAAAAGCCAGTGTGGGTGGGATATTACAAGGCTGTGGCAGTCGGGCGGCCCCTTCCAACTTTAACACAGAGTGAGGGACAATTGAAGAATGTGTACAATTAAAAAGAACCCAGCCCTGGCTTGATCAGTATGCTGGTCACAGAACGCCACTTCGGAATCTTGCTCTTATCTCTCCCTTAACCCACACACTCCCTGGAGTTGCAGGAGATGCTCGGAAACCAGACTGATAGAGTGAGGTCTTTTATGAGAAATGTAGCACTCCGGAATGCTGGCCACACGGAATACCCACGGACCAAGGCTCACCCACTCCCTGAATGACAGCCTGAGGAGCTAGAACAGCTGAAAGAAGAGAAGGCATGGGCCCAGGGGACAGGCAAAACCACTGAGCAAGTGGGATATGGCCAGGATTTGGGAGATGGTTCCCTCATTCCCAGCCTCATTCTTGGTGCCCTACTTCTCTGACCTGCTGGGCAAATGTCCACATTCAGCAGCACTGAAATATCAGGGATGCCTCTTGCTCTGAGGAAGCACTCAACTCTTCCCACCCTGGGGGCAAAAGGCAATAGTTGGGGCTGGGTCTGTGCAGGGTGCAGGAGGGGTCTGCACCAGGTGAAGGAGGCCGTTAATAGGGGACAGACGAGGACACCTGCCAAAATTGAAGGCATGCCAGCCCCTTCACACACACACACACACACACACACACACACACACACACACACCCTCCATCACCGGGCAAGATTAAGGGGCCAATTCAGGGCAAATGTTTGTCCCAAAGTGCCTGAAATTTGGAAGTTAGGGATGAAGTGGGTCAAAGGCAACAACAGGCGAGTAGTTGTGCTGACCCTGCATTTCAGGATGGACATTCTCGAGGGCAACACTGCAATAGGCAGGCTGGGCTGAGGGCACCACTAATATTATAAGGAACATTTTGTTTCCAAGAGAACATACTCAAGTTTGGATGGTACCGGGAGGAAGCAGTTTGTTTGTTTATTTGGACACAGAGGTGAATTTTTGTTTTCTATTTTGGTTATAAAATTACAAGTTTGCTTGGCTGCAGAGCAACAAATCTGGGACCTGTAGCTTATAATTTATGAAACAGATTTTAGGAAACAGTTGGCAGTTCTAGCATATTTCTGATGGTTAATTTTCCTTTTGGAAGAGAGTCCCATGTCCCTCCATTTCAGCTTTCCCTTCCTCTACCGCTCAATGCATCTAAGAGCTACGGGGCAAAGTTTACATCTCCAAAGATGCCATTCCCACCCACTTCTTCAGCTTCTCCTTATATCAAATCCTGCCTCACACTTTGTGCTTCTACGGTGCAAGCTGACCATAGTTCTTAAGGTCACCTTCATCTTCTCACCACTTTCCCGTTCTGAATTTGCTTCCCTGCGTTCCTTGCTGGATTCCAGTCATTTTAAGACATAGTTAAAATTCCTACCCCTTCCAGAAAGCCCTCTAGGATCTTCAGGCTCAACCTCAGGCTGAGCAAGGGATGCTCCTCTCTGCCCATACTGGTCCCTGGCTGCCCCGGAGATGTGGAAATTGTGCTCACCTTTTCCTGTGTCTGTCACCATTCAGAAGAACGTGCCCTCTTGGATGGCATCTTTGTATTCTCATGGCCTAACACAAATTTTTGGCCCAAGGGGGTCACTCCATAAATATTTATTGACTGATCAATAAGAAGATTTAGTTATGTTCTCTAGTTTGCATGGGCTACAGGGGATATAATCTCCATTTTCAGATTTAAAGGTAGAAGTGATGGTGAAGATTATCCTTCATTTAGAGCAGGATAGGGGTTCATCTCTGGGTTTGAATGGACTTAACGGTCAAGAACGATCTGGGTTTCACGTTGTGAGGAGCTTTCAAAGTGCCCAGTAGGTTCTGAGACACAGCAATGGACCACATTAGGAAGAAAAAAACAGCGTGATCTTCGATTCCTGGTAGGGCCAAGGTGAAACACGCAGGGGAAGCAGTCAGGTGTGGCTAAGACTAACTTCACTTGAGAACTCTCAACACAGCAGGTGCTCCATGAAGCTTCCCCATTTATCCTCACAACAGTCCTCTGAGGTTGGTCACTTGGCTCCATTTTACCGATTTGTCCATTAAGATTGTAAGGAACTTAGCAACCTCCCCAAGGTCACCTCTCCATGAGTGGGAAATATGGGGGTTGGTATAATACTCAAGTGCGGCTCACAGCAGCTTTCCAGCCTATACTGGCTCATGCCTATGAAATTCTAAAGTTTTCTTTTCTCTGCAAAATTTACTGAGTAACTGCAAAACACCAAATATAGAACAAACTGTCAGAGAAAAAGCTGTGTCCTGAAATCTCATCTGTCCCTCATTCATACAGATTTGGCAGGAATGACTTCAAAAAGCCACTAAAGAGAAATTGGGAGAGCATCTGGAATGCTTTCCCAAGTTGGGCCTTCTCTCGTGACAGCTGGAGGTGACCACTGCAGTTGATGGCTCAGCTGTAGGCTGAATCGTGCACACGACACTGTTGAACTAGCTTAAAACTTTTGTTCAGAGGCCAACACTTGCCAGAGAGCACTGGACAGAATAAGCCTGTACTCTCACCACGGCTTGGCATCAAAGAGATTGTGAGGAAACAGATGAACAGCTCTTGGCCTGGCAGCTCCACTGTTCCCCACAGCGGGCCAGTCCAGGATGAGGTGTTGTTCCCAGTGACACAGGTACACGTGTGGGAAGGAAGGTCTCTGGGAGAGCAACCTGGTCTCCACCAATCCCTTTCACTAGAGGGTCTAGTGGAATGGCATGATCCCAACCACAATGGAAAGGACGTCTCTGGGACCACGTGGGGTTTGCTGAGAAGACTCAGCTGGAGGTTCAGCCTCCTCGGACCCTTTGAGTCTAGCCTGGGCCCTTCCCAGCTTCTTTGGGATTGCAGATTACCAAGTTAGGTTGAGTATCAAGGTCTTTTATTAATCTGGTTTCAAGTCCTTAGGAAATACCTGTAATGATCAACTATAGATGTTTACTAGAGATCTACTATGTTCCAAATTGAGTGTTAGACGTTAAATATTTAAAGCCATATAGGGTACTACCCTTTCCCTCAAGAAGACAACCATTTCACTGGGGAAATAAATAGGCAAATAAAAATAAACATGAGATCAAATAATTGACAAATAAATATTACAGTCCGTATGTTACAGATATTTGGAGGGGGAAAAGTCATTGCGGATTAGAGAAGCTTTAGAGCAACATTTATCCATCCTGGGTAGAGATGAGAATTACCATGCTGCTTTTAAAAAACACTCATGGCCTGGTCCCACATCTCAGAACTTTTCAATTAATTCGTTTGTGCCAGGTAAGATCACTGGTCATTTCTGAAGCCCACTGGGATTCCCCTGGAGGACCAGGGTTGGAGAAAATTCTTGGATGAAACTGTAAATTCCTTGAAGTCAGGGATGATGTCAGTCATATTTGTTTGATCTATCTACAGCATCTAAGCCAGTTTCTTGTAGTGGTCCAGACCCTGAAAATGGGTAGTATTTATATTAGAAGGAGAATAAATATTCTTGCTAGAGGAAAGAAGATGAACCACAGTGCAGAGTAGGAAATGTTCAAGTTGTTGGGTACAGTGGATCAGGTAGGGAATAGATCTGACTAAGAACGAAAGGATGCGTAACAGATGAGCAGCTTATAATACAGACTTGTACACTGACGGTCAAAGGTGGAAAAACTCAAATGTCAGAAATGTGCAGTGGCTTGGAATTCATCAGAACACTAAATCATAGGTGAGCAGAATGGCAAATAAATAGTCCTTCGCTTCTTTAGGAGATTACGGTCACTGACCAGGTCTAGAATTTTCCAGAACGGCCCCTGGCAGTTGGTTTACTCAGATCCCAGAGTGGTTTTGATTACAGTTCTTCCTACCTGTAACAGGTAAATCGTGACCCATGGCGTTTGTCGGAGAGAGACTACATATTGTCACGTTAGGGGCCAACATGATTGATTACCCCACTGGCTCCTGAAATAGTTGACTGAAAGGGTCAAACCATGCAGCTGACCCCTCTGCAGTGCTGGGGTATCACAGCCAGTTGGCAACTAACGAACTTGAAAAGATAGATGGAGCCTGTGGGGACGGAAACACAGTTCGTGCACAGCTTCTGCTCTAACAGCAATTTCATGAAGGCCTCTGTTTCTCAAAGTGTTAGCTTCCGACTTTTAGGGGAGAGGAAGCTTATCCACATTAATCAGCCTAACTCCACCAGGCTCTCCATCTGCCTTATCTTTATCACCCTTTGAAGGTCCTCGCAGACCAGCAACAGAAAAAGAGAGAGAAAAGTCAGCCAAATGATAAATCATTGTTGGGAAGTTTAAATGCCCAAGTCGTAGTCTAAGGAATATAGCTGACATCTTGTGCAGCACAAATCCTCAAACGCAGCTGTGGCCGATGCCATTAATGTGACCCAGCCTCCCCCAGGGAGAGAAACTCAGGAGGGAAAAAGGCAAGGGGAGGCCCCGTGCGGAAGTGATTCTGCAAATCTGCGCTCTTGCCAAGAGCGTGCCTTAAGAGAACACAGCAGGGGCCAAACCGAGTCCATCTGGAGCCAGCCGGCAGGAGGGGCAAGAGAAGCTGGGGCAGAAGAGCGAGCTCTAGGGGGCGAATGCAGGAGCAAAAGGAACACCTAGGCCAGGTCTGGCTGCCAGAGAGGATCTGGGGCAGGGCCCGGAAAGGGAGCAGTGAATACATGAAACTCAGCACATAATAGTAGTGCAGGGAAAAGGAAACAAGGTTTCCATCTGCCCCACACTACTCTCATTCCTCCCATACAGCCTCACACTAGCTTAAGGCATCATGCTTTGACATCAGACCCTCCTGAGGGACTGCTGACTTCCTCTACCTGGGGACGTGCACGCACAGGGAGGTGTCTTCACGTCCACACTGCCAGGCCACACGCAATCTCGGGCACTTAGCTGACAGCCAGCAGATGCACATTCTGCTGCACATTCATTGAGTGATGGGTCGGTTGAAGGAATAAATGGATGATAAGATCTTAGTCTGGCAATAAACATGTGTTCCAGCTAAAGCCTAGTGTGAATGAAACTTGAAGAAATCCAATAGTTCACAGCGGCACCCAGATCCTTCCTCTAATTGTTGACTTTTCCAGCTTGTGCTATTCCAGGTGTGTCGGTAGAAATTTGGGAGGGACCAGAAACATCTGANCCAGCAGATGCACATTCTGCTGCACATTCATTGAGTGATGGGTCGGTTGAAGGAATAAATGGATGATAAGATCTTAGTCTGGCAATAAACATGTGTTCCAGCTAAAGCCTAGTGTGAATGAAACTTGAAGAAATCCAATAGTTCACAGCGGCACCCAGATCCTTCCTCTAATTGTTGACTTTTCCAGCTTGTGCTATTCCAGGTGTGTCGGTAGAAATTTGGGAGGGACCAGAAACATCTGATTTGATTGGGAGGGTGGCAGAGAGAAGAAAATAATAATGAAGTAAAGCTGAGAAAAGGAGGCGGCAGGGGTGGGACAGATTCATTTTGAGCAAGATTTTATGAAAAAGGTGCAAATTAGATGCAAAACGAAGAAGCAGAAACTGACATTAATTGCCTGCTCTGTGGCAATTTCTAGGCCAGGGGCTTTCCCTGCATTATCTCATATATTCCCCAGAACAACAGAACCGGGCATATGACGTAGCCCCACTTAACCAATGCGGAAACTGGAGGCTNAATTTCTAGGCCAGGGGCTTTCCCTGCATTATCTCATATATTCCCCAGAACAACAGAACCGGGCATATGACGTAGCCCCACTTAACCAATGCGGAAACTGGAGGCTCCAAGAGGTTAAGTAAATTACGGGGGTTCACAGAGCAAGCAAGGAAGGAAGCCAGGACCCAAACAGAGTTGTCTGCCCTTTAAGTTCTCCACGTTGTCACCACGCAAGTGTGGGGCCGGTGCTTTTGTTATGAGTAGGGCAGAACTGCTAAACGTGGTTCCCAGGTTATACTTTCTCTCTAGGAAAGGAAGTTCAGTGGGAAGTGGGACACGGGGCTCGTAGACATACATAAGCAAGTCCCTAGACAGCCACTTACCTGAATATTTTATCAGAAGGCTGTTCTCCCAAAACCAGGTCAAAGCCCCGCTGAAATATTGTGTAAGGCCAAGGCCTAAAAGGAGAAACATCATTCAATTAAAATCAACCCCACAAACACTCTGGGAACACCCACTTCGTGCAGGGCACCATGGTGGGTACTGGAGACCCAGAGAGAGAGACGACCTCATCCCTGCCTCTAGACTCCCACTGACGGGAGCTCACACAAGACCCTGAATGTTGGAACCAGACCGAGAACAGGATCAATGTAAAATTCACTGAACCACTAGGAAAGTGGGATGTAATGGGCAGGACAACCACGACTACATAGAGAGAAGAGTTATATTAAGGTGGCCCTCACATAGCTGTAATTCACGGTCCTGCCCATGTAGACTTAACAGACAGACCCTTAGCTTTGCCTCACTTAAAAAAAAAAAGAGGAGTAGCGTGATTTCTTGGGAAAGAGGAAGCCTCTGGAATCAGACAGCTCTGGGTTCAAACCCTGTTCTGCTGTTGACCCAACTGGCTTGCTGTGGACAGCTTATTTGCCTTGTTGAGTCTAATTTCCTCTTTGGTAAAAATAGGGTTAATAACGGCTGCCTCCAGACTACTGTGAAAATTAAGCAAACCTCTTCGGCCAAAGCCACAGCTCACACAGGGTCCTCAACATGTTCCCCTTCCCT
>NC_048225.1:80326380-80336178 GCF_002007445.2 Ailuropoda melanoleuca
CATTTTGCCTTCGAGTCATCTCCAGTACTCAAAAACTGGTAAAATGTGTAATTAGAGTTAATTCTTGGCTTGGTTCCTAGGTTGTTTGAAAATATATTTTGAGGAGTNAGGGTTAATAACGGCTGCCTCCAGACTACTGTGAAAATTAAGCAAACCTCTTCGGCCAAAGCCACAGCTCACACAGGGTCCTCAACATGTTCCCCTTCCCTCCTCAAAATGACATGATGATTCTGGGGCTTGGACAGGTTCCAGATGTTTTCAAACATTTTCATGTCATTCAGTCAAGCAGAAACAACTGAAATGGTATTTTTAAATAATTCTTAACTACAAGTCTCCTTTGTGAGCTTTGAGGTTTTATCACCCATACTTGGAAGTAGCAAAGCTATTTCATTTAAATAGGACCTATCTTTTGACTAACCCAAGTGCTTAACTCAAAAATTATTTACTCATTTGAGCTAGACTGAGTGAAGCCTGGGATTGTGTTGGGTGTGAGGTATTGTACGTACTGGATAAACAGCCCCTGTTCCCATGGAACTCAGTCTCACAACTTACCCGAGTATTAAGGATTTTACTGCAGACATGCCTTGGTTTTCGAGAACCAGAAAAAGTCAGCAGAATAAATTGACATAATTATGATTTGGGGCTAATGCTGGGAGCTAACCCAGTGGTTGTCAGTGTGGGTGATATCACGCAGTAGAGTGTGTTTGGGGACATTCATGCTTGGAGGACACTGCTGGCATTTAGAGGGCAGGGCCAGAAAGGCTAGAATAGTACAGTGCAACAAGGCATTTCCATATGTCCTGCAAACTACCGAATGTCTCACTACACATTTACATAGGTGAAAACTTGCCTATCATGACCTGAGCCAAGATGCTAACTCCATTTACATATAAGCACAAAGCAGCTTGTACTCTTTCAAAATATGACACTTTTTCTACTTGCGTAACTACCATGTAAATCGAGGGAAGATGATACATCATTAGAAATTTTACCAAGATTTGTTCATAAGTTTGGGAAACGATATCATTGTCTACAATGCTGTTCACGATCTTCGAATCANGTTCCTAGGTTGTTTGAAAATATATTTTGAGGAGTCAAATTTTAGGACTGGCGTTGATTACAATGTGAACAATTAACTGCATAGAATAACATAAATAAACCTGTATTCAAGCCATAGGTAATAAATCAATGAGCCCACTGATTAAGCACGCATCAGCATGTTGCTAGGCAGGTCAGACTAAAGAGCCCTCCTGTTCTCGAGGGGCCTGGAGATTGAGAAAGACAACCCAAATTCCAAGGGCGCAGATGTGCAGGGTAGACCTTGCCCAGATCACAATGAGAGGCAACAGGATACAGCAATGAAGACATGGGTTCCGGAGCCAGCCTGCCTACTTCCAATTCCAGCTTAGCCACCAATCACAGCGTGATCTTGAGCAAGTCCCTTAATCATTGTGTCCCCATTTCCTCACCTGCAAAATGAGGTTGATGGTAACAATTATATCTGCTTGGCAAGGTTGTCATGACGAGGAACAATTTAATATAGCTTAAGTGTTCAGAACAGTGTCTGACATTTAGGGAGTGTCCTACAAGCATTTGCTTAAACAGTGGAATTTATCACTTACACGAATCAAATATAAATACTCTAGTTAAGAAGTTTCCTAATTTCTATACAGGAAGAGATGTCTTGCCCTGCGTTGCAAATGCAATGGCAACACCAGGCTCTAACTCAGATTGCACACGTATGTTTGTTGCGTGGAGAGGAGGTAATGATGAGCATGGAAACACCAAAGCCCCACTCCCCCACCTCCCACCCAGCCATCACTTCACAGGACAGTGATGGTACAGTATTGACCTTAAATACAGAGAGGGGGTTAGACCGTCCTGGGAAATGGTAAACGTTGCAAATTTCTCCGGCAAAGGAATAAAAGAGAATTTATTCATTTTCTTCCCACTAGTCCAGGATGATCCGTCAAAGACATGGGGATTTCTGTTTGATTTATTTAGCAAATATTTATGGAGGGGCTATTGTGTGTGAACTGTGATGAAGTTGGGTGCCAGGAGTTGGGATGCCAGGAGTTGGGATGAAGAGATTCTTGCCTTCAAAGGAATCTATAGTCTTTCTGAAGAAACCCCTATATGTCCGGGCAAATGGAGGGAACGAGTAAACGGGAAGGGGAATGGAGGTACAGGAGGTAAGCTGGGGGGTAGTGCAGTGGTAAAGAGCTCGTCCTGGGGCTGGGAAGCCTGGGTGGTGGCGGTGCCTGGAACGGTAGCAGGTGGCAGTGGGAAGCTAGGAGAGGCTCCAGGGGGCCATGCGGGAAAAGAGGCAGGGGTAACACGATGAAGAGCTGGACCTAACACTTGGGAGCTGAGTTATCCATGACTGCCTGACAGAGGAAAAGCCTCTGTATCAGGGCTGTCTGGGTAGAGGTCCACGTCAGAAGCCCATCACTGAGTCCTATATCCAGGCTGAAATGGACATTGCCTTGGGGACGCCTGGAAACTGGGCCCCATGGCCCTCCAATGGTCCTTCTCTCTTGGCTTTGTTTTTCACTCTTCAGGTTTTATTCTCTCCGAATGGCTAAGGCACGTGGTGGAGACTTGGTCTCCATGGCTGTAGCTCGAGGCTTTACAGGTTCAGATCACAGAGGGGATGCTCCCCCTCCTCATTAGGACAACATCAGCCGTGGAGGAACTGCCTGACGTGTCCTGAACCAGATGAGCCACCCGGACCAATTTCGGGGGCCGGGGAAAGAGAGGCATCTAAGCAGAGGCAACTCCCATTTGGGTTTTAGGGCTCAAGCTGGGAGGAGGGTGAATGTCACACAGAATCATGATTTCCGTATCAGCTTCTATCTGCTTGTGGGGCAAAAGCACTGCCTGCATCAGATGTGGGGGAGCATCACTGAGCAGACCGTGCCCAATATTAGTTCTGTGGAAAGAGCGCGAGGCCATGGAGTTGCCCAAGGATAGCATCAGGCTGGGTGTGGGGCGGGAGGTTCAACCCTACAGTTGAAAGGAAACTTCACTCTTTTGACTCCAACTGAGATGTGTCGCCTCCAACATTCTCCGTCCTGCGCTGGGCAAACCAGTACAGCTCGTTCTTTGAGGAACAGTAGCAGCATCAGAAGTCAGACTAGAGTTTATTTGTTTGTTAATTTCTTCATTCTGACAAATCAAGACCCTGAAGACTGTCCACCCACGTGGGCAGCTACAGATGGCCAAGATCCGGGGGCAATCACAGGCCAGCGTAACCACCAGGTGGGACCCACGGCCTCAAGCAGGAGCATAATTCCTGCCGCAAACCAGCCCCGTAGTAATGGAAACACGGCAGCCAGCGGGACACACACACACACTGGGGATGTTGAGAACTGTTAGCAATCTTTCATTTGCCTTTTCCTCTCTCCCCATCTCACACTGCACCTACAATTCACACAGAATCTTTCCTAAGCACGGGCAACTCCCGGACTTTCGGCTTCTCTCCTCAACTCTTCTTCTTCCCCAGGACACATCAGCAGTCATGGGGTTTTTCCCTTCTGTCTTGGTGTTGGCCTGGGCCGGAAGTGGGCGGTGGCCTTGACTTGACTGGGTCTTTGGGTCTTTCTTCTGCTATGTAACCTAGACATAATTGAGCAAGTGAACGCTCTGCATGGTCAGCCTGACTGGACGATCCGTTCACACTAGCTCTCGCAGTGCAGCAAGAGACCATTTCTGTGGACAAGAGCGTTTCAGATGTGGGTTTTTGATTAAGAGCAGTTTTCTACCTAACGGTGGCACCTAGAAGTGGAGCTTGAAAGCTTTTGGTCAGCATGTCTGGGGATGGGCTTCCTTGTGGAAAGCTCAAGACTCATCACCTGGGAGGGAAAGGCGGAATGGAGATAGATAGATAGATGGATGGATGGATAGATAGACAGACAGACAGGAGGGAGGGAGGAAGGAAGGAAGAGAAGAAGAAAGGGAGAAAGGAAAGAAGGAAGGGAGGAACGGCGGGATGGAGAGAATACATACACGAATATACGTGTATGGATACATGCACTCACGTATGCATGTATGTATGTGGGTGTTATGCACACTTCAGTGTGGCGAGACAGAGAATGTTTCAGATTCATCAGTGTCTGATGAGTAAGGCACATCGTGATGAGCTTATAGAAACCAGGGGCTTCTTTTGAACTTATATATGCCTCCACCTGTCGCTAAAGAGAGCATTTTAGAAATGAAAATAATTTGTCCACAGTTAAATAAAAGCACATCCTTTTAGCTTGCCTCTGGCCCACACTCGGCTAAGTTGCTGGTGGAAGCAGAGTGTATGAAGTTCCAGCCCAGCCAGAGCTACACTGTGGGGTCCTGGTTGAGGAGATCATATCCATATGTAATGTGACAGCTTTTGAGCAAATGTTCCTTTCCTCAGCTAGGTAAATGCATTTGCAAGCAGGGAACAGTGAAACAAAGAAAGAACAGAGGTTCATTAAAAAATGCTTCTGGAGAAAGATAGTTTGTAAGATATTCAGGGGAAAAAGGTGAAGAGAAAAATGGTAAAAATGACTTTTCCAGCTACGCTGTTGGCTGAAACTTTCCATGCCTCCATTTATCCTAATGATAAGAAGGGGAGATTATTATGAGCCACCGTCTTCACAATCAGTACCAGTTCCGGGAGAAGTAAGTACTAGAACAACTGATGCCTAGATTATCTGCTAAACCCGTGGCTTTGTCAGAAGTTAAATAATAAAGATAATGAGGCCCGATGTTTCTATAGGATGCTTTAGGGCCTAGGCATTCTTGCTGATGTTGTTTCTTTTCTTTCTTTTTTTTAATGAAGATTTTAAGGGGCACCTGTGTGGCTCAGTCGGTTAAGTGTCTGCCTTCAGCCCAGGTCATGATCCCGGGGTCCTGGAGTCGAGCCCCGCATCAGGCTCCCTGCTCAGTGGGGAGTCTGCTTGTCCCTCTCCCTCTGCTCTTCCCCCTGCTTGTGCTCTGTCTCTGTCTCTCTCTAAAAATAAATAAAATGTTAAAAAAATAAAGATTTTAAAAATTTATTTATTTTATTTTAGAATGAGAGAGAGAGAGTGGGGAGAGGGGCAGAGGGAAAGGGAGAAAATCTCCAGCAGACTCCACCTGAGCGCAGAGCCCTATGCGGGACTTGATCTCACGACCCTGAGATCATGACCTTGAGCCAAAACCAAGAGTCAGACGCTTAACCAAATGCACCACTCAGGTGCCCCAGATGTTTCTTTACCTGAATTTCTCTCCCTCCCACTGACGTGATAACTGAGACTATTCTTTTAAGTCTGGCTTAAAAATTACTTCTCAAAATAGACCTTCCCTGGTGCTCCAAGACTAGGTTATGTCTCTTGTTATATAAAGCACACTTTCTTTTATAAAGCCTATACATCAAATCAATTTATTATATATTCAGTGGATACTTGCCCTCATGAGATACAAAGAGCTGTGCCATCCTCTTTGCTCTCCCTTCACTGTCTAGGCTGAACCACCCCCAGCAGGGGCTCCATAAAGAACTGACTCCGAGACACACGAGGCTGGACCGGGTCTGAGTCCCGGAGGAGGTGGTCCGCTGCAGCCCGCCACTCAGGCCAGCCATGCACTTCCTCTCAGCCTCATCATCGTCATCTATAAAGTGTGGAGAAAACAGTACCTAGACTTGTATATGAATGAGTGTATATACCCTAGCTCAGTGCCTGACACACAGAACAAAGTCAACAAATACTAGTTTCTGTCATAACTCACATTGCCATGTGATGAATAGAAAATGGATTTCTGACATTACATTTAAAAAAACAAACTGTGGGGCGCCTGGGTGACTGAGCCAGATAAGTGCCTGCCTTCAGCTCAGGTCATGATCCCAGGGTCATGGGATGGAGCCCCACATCGGGGGTTTCTCCCTCTCCTTCTGCCTGCAGCTCCCCTTGCTTGTGCTCTCTTTCTGTCAAATGAATAAATAAAATCTTTAAGAAATAAAAATAAAAATAAATAAACCATGATGGGGGTTGTTTGGGTGGTGCAGTCCATTAAGCATCTGACTCTTGATTTCAGCTCTGGTCATGATTCAGGGTTGTGGGATTGAGCCCCGCGTGGGCTCTGTACTGGGCATGGAGCCTGCTTGAGATTCTCTATCTCCCTCTCCCTCTGTCCCGCCCCTCCTCTCTCTCAAAAACAAACAAACAAACCATGATGATCATGGTATATTTTACAAACTCATGTTATCTTTAAGCATGTAAATCTCATGTAAAGACAAAATATTTATTCATTATTTAACATCTATTATTTAGAAGTTTTTATGCAGCAGAAGACCATATTTGTCAGAAAATAGCAAAGCAGCCAAGGGTGTGACTCTGGCACCAGACTGAATAGGTTTAAAACCTGGCTCTACCACCGATTAGCCCTGTGCCCTTGGCCAAGGTCATTAATTCCTACCATCAGACCACTCTATCCACTTGCTCCAGTCATGCTAACATCACCCATCCCATCTTCCTCCCACAGTTCAGAGCCTGGCTCACCGTCCTCTCTGACACTCCTCGGTAATTTCTGGTGACTTCAGTAGCCACTA
Organism: Ailuropoda melanoleuca; assembly: GCF_002007445.2. Taxonomy (NCBI): domain Eukaryota; kingdom Metazoa; phylum Chordata; class Mammalia; order Carnivora; family Ursidae; genus Ailuropoda; species Ailuropoda melanoleuca. The sequence goes on from NC_048225.1 coordinate 80,332,943, forward strand.
AAACGATCTTTTCAATTCTCAAACCACTCAGCACCTTGACTTTTCTTCTTAAATGACCCTGTCCTCTACCCCCACTCCCATAGTAAAGCCTAGACTAGCAACATACACAACGTTTCCTTGGTCATAATTTCAAGAACCCCCATACCTTACCATCACCTCCTACCTTCCCAGATCATTCCTCCTCACACCATAATTTTCTACGCTCCTGAGACTTAAAAACCCTTCATCCAACCACCGTTGTGTTGACCCTCACCAACCTCGTGTGTTCTCCGCACTCCGTACTTAGATTAAATTCCGTGGCCCATAAATTCACACCCTTTTGTGTAACCTCAACTCTCACCCCTCCCCCGCTGCACCACACTTGAGTGTTTAAGACACTCCAACACTCAATGACCCTGTGGCCCCAGGTCTGTCCTTCCACACATGAATGCAGTTGGCAACCATGCTGACTGGTCTCATCTTAAATCCCACACCACTGACTTGAGTGGGCTCTGAATACTGCCTACATCACACAACGTTTTTCCTTGTCTGTTCACTCTCCCACTCTCTAGATCATATTTCAAACCTTCTTCTTTCTCCTCAAAACCTCCAACACCTCCTCCCCCATCCTTACCCTTGGCTAACGCTCTGCATCCTACAGAATTGAGAAGACAGAGGCAATCGGATTAAAAGCTTGCATCCCCACATCCATTCACCAGCCTACATCTTGCCTATGACTTGGCCCTCCTTCTAGCAATTGGGCATGAACAGTCTGTGTTCCATCTAGGATGCCGCTATCCCAGCTAAGCCTCTGGCGTCTTACTGGCAGTGGGACATATGGGAAGGAGCCTCAGGTGGAAGTTACAAATCCAAACTCCCTTCTGCTGCTATGACCTCAAGCAGGTGTGCCCTAGAGTCTCAATTTGTTCATACGTAGAATGGAAATCATGAGGTATAGCATATCCCACACCGACTTTACATTGTTGAACCAAGTGTGTATAAATAAACCTCAGATCATTGATAATCTTTGATGATTCATTTTTAATCAGCATTTGCTGCCGTTTTTATTCTCTATATTGTGTATATGTGCATGTGTGCACTTTACAGAAATTATCTCAATGAAAGAGCAGTGGAAAACTGGCACCATTCCCACCTCTCTGTGGCTCAGTTTTCTCATCTATAAAATGGGATAATAATAATAGTACCTTACCTCACCAACTGCACAAGATTGAATGATCTAAAATATGTGCCAATTATTTATAATGACCCTTGACATATGGTAAATTGTGAAAAAATGCTAGCTGTTACTATTCACATATTACTGGGAATGCGGGCTCTAAATGTTGCAAAGGGTTTTTCCTGAAGAAATTTTAGAAATATATGAAATGATTTTGAAAATGACAGTACTGAACAGAATGACAATAATGAACAAAATTCAAGGATACAACCTTGCAAAAAAAGTGGCAATAAAGATAAATGCACACCCTGATGGTTAATTTTATGTGTCGCCTTGATGGGGCCACAGGGTGTCCGGATATCTGATCAATCATTATTCCAGGTGTTTCTGTGAGGGTGTTTCAGATGAGATTAACATGACAATCAGTAGACTGAGTAAAGCAGGTTGTCATCCCTCATGTGGGTGGGCCTCACCCAATCAGTTGAAGTCTTGAACAAAAAAGCTAACTAACCTTCCTTTGAGTTATAGAGAACTCCGCCGGCTTGATGGACTTTGACCTGAGACATCAGTTTTTTCCTGCCTTTCGACTTGAACTGAAACATCGCCTTTTCTTGGGTTTTAAGCCTGTCGGCCTTCCAACTGCAGCTACCTGATCAATTATCCTGGGGCTCAGCCTTTGGATTCAGACCAGAACTACACCATTGGCTCTCCTGGGTCTCCAGCTTGCTGACTCCAGATCTTGGGACTTGTCAGCCTCCATGATCCCATGAGCTAGTTCCTCCAAATAAATCTTTTTCTGTATTTGTATCTTCAGGCTATTGGTTCTGTGTCTCCATTGACTGCTGCCTGATGCACACACATAAGCACACACATACACAACTGTAGACTCTATGCTTCATCTTTTTGTCCACACAAAGCGGCTCCGGGAGTAAGGGATGTGAGGGGACACGAGCATGGACCCGAAGTCATGCAGGACAAGCAGTACTTTGACCCTGACCATGTGCCTCATGGAGAGAAAGATAAATGTCTGCCTCTGTAACTCAGGGGTCATCACAGAAAGCAGGCACAGAGTCCATCTGCCCTCAGATAGAGAAAGTTGGTGCAAACTTGCAGTTCCCTTGTCTATTCTGGGATCAAGGATTATGTAAAGTAAAAGGAAGAACGCTTGAATGGGTCAGAAAAAGCTGGTAACAGCAGTTGCCATTTCTTAAACGTCCACCCCATGCCGGGCAGACTCTGTGCTCAGTGCGACACACGCATCCATCATTTCACAACCACCCGGAGAGCTATCCGGCCTGACGGTGACTGTCCCTATGTTGCAAGGGCACACAAAGGTTCAGCAGGGCTAAGGAAGTTGTGCAAGGTCACAAGCCAGTAAGGGGCACCGGTGAGTGTTACCCTGCAGGACAGAGCCTGTGTTTTCTCCTGCACCTGCTCACCCCCCTCACCATCCCAGGCACGGAGATGCTGGAGAAAGGCACCAAGACAGCACTGGCTCCGCAGCAGCGACGCCGCCTGGCTATTGGGCTGGCTTGCCCCCCACCGGCTTCCCGGTGCAGTGACAGGAAGGGCAGATGCCAACTACAGTGCCGGGGGAAACCACCTGCTGCCTTTCTCTGTTTTGCAGGGCAGTTCTGCCCTACGCCAAGTGGTCTCCAAGCCTCTTGTTCATCTGTCTCCCTCTTTAAATGTTTTCTCATTGACCCAGCTACCGAATCTCCTTTATCCTTGCATCTTTCATCAACAACAGTTAGCAGAATGGCTCTCAAGATTTGGGGTACCTCGGATTCACCCCACATATGGGCACCATTATCCTCACACTTTCGTTGCTCTCCTTTCAAATATCTAGGGTGAACCCAAGCATCAACATTTTTAAAAAGTTAGGTGGGTGATTGCAAAGCATATAAGAGGTTGAGAATCACTGGCCCAGTATGTGCCCACTCGTACTCCCAGCCAATCCTTATGAATGAGTCTGGCATTCTATAAAATACGACTGCCACAAAAACAGAACTTGCAACCCAGCCTAGGAATTCACTGGAACCCACCCTTAAATTTCTGAATAATAATAAGAGATGAAGCA
>NC_048225.1:80336278-80475951 GCF_002007445.2 Ailuropoda melanoleuca
AAGATATCCCAAATCTCATTACAATTCTACAAGATGTACATTTGGGTTTTCTAAAAACTGTCAAGTCATTTTGACTTCAGTGGATCAACACTTCCATTAAAAGAGTATTAAACAGCTTTGAGATCTTCATGCATTCATAAATGGGGACAGATGCCCTCCCCACATACACAGACACACGTGTGCCCTGCTCCGCATGCACACACGTTCACAGACTCTCACACTTTGCCACAGCCAGCTGCAACAATTCCTCTGGGGATAGGGGAGTTAGATGGCTGGCAGGACTCGAAATGGCTCTCTCCTCCACTCTTTCCCTTCTGGCAGCTGCTCTGGACGCTGAAAGCAGTCCTGCAGAATAGAGAGCTGGAGAGCAGGGCCCCTTGTAAAGTAAATCACCATCGGGCCTTCCATCATTCACACAAATCACCCCACGGCCCAGATTCTGTGGGTGGGCTCTGGAGTCAGACAGCTCTCCATGGGAGTGCAAGGCCTCGATTTGAGTTCCTTGCCAGCCCTGCAAACTGACCAGATATTTAACCTTTCCAAACCTCTCTTTCTGTGCAATGGTGATGAAAATAGCTGTCTGTTACTTACAGGGCTGTAAGCAGATTAAATGAATAAATAAATATAGTTTCAGTACAATGACTGAAATACAGTTGTCACTTTCTAAATGGAAGCTTCCTTCCTCCATTTCTCTCTGGACTCTGAATCTAAAGGCTTGGTTGATTTTTACCCTGGGCTAGTGCAGCCAAGGTCTCAAGTTCAATCCTCCTGAAAGCTTGTTAGTCTTGCTTACTACTGTCCATGGGCACAGCCTCTGCCTCGTGTCCCTGGACACCCATCTTTGCTCACAGATGAACTGGACCCAAGCTTGGGAATGGATCTGTGCAAATCCATCTCTGCGAGAAAAATAGTTCAACACCAATTCTCTGCTGAGTGTGACCTCCCTATACAAAGGACATGCAAACCTGGGGTTCCCTCCTCCTCCACAGACACACACGTTCGGTTCCAGGGAGAAGGTAGGGGAGCCAACAGCATGAACACAGAAGGAAAGANTATTGAGTTCTTTCCTGTCCCTTTCATTGATGTATTAAAGATATCCCAAATCTCATTACAATTCTACAAGATGTACATTTGGGTTTTCTAAAAACTGTCAAGTCATTTTGACTTCAGTGGATCAACACTTCCATTAAAAGAGTATTAAACAGCTTTGAGATCTTCATGCATTCATAAATGGGGACAGATGCCCTCCCCACATACACAGACACACGTGTGCCCTGCTCCGCATGCACACACGTTCACAGACTCTCACACTTTGCCACAGCCAGCTGCAACAATTCCTCTGGGGATAGGGGAGTTAGATGGCTGGCAGGACTCGAAATGGCTCTCTCCTCCACTCTTTCCCTTCTGGCAGCTGCTCTGGACGCTGAAAGCAGTCCTGCAGAATAGAGAGCTGGAGAGCAGGGCCCCTTGTAAAGTAAATCACCATCGGGCCTTCCATCATTCACACAAATCACCCCACGGCCCAGATTCTGTGGGTGGGCTCTGGAGTCAGACAGCTCTCCATGGGAGTGCAAGGCCTCGATTTGAGTTCCTTGCCAGCCCTGCAAACTGACCAGATATTTAACCTTTCCAAACCTCTCTTTCTGTGCAATGGTGATGAAAATAGCTGTCTGTTACTTACAGGGCTGTAAGCAGATTAAATGAATAAATAAATATAGTTTCAGTACAATGACTGAAATACAGTTGTCACTTTCTANGCATTCCCAGGCAGACAGGAGAGGCAGGACTGGAAAGGCTGAGTTTTAGCCATATGCTTGGGCCAGATGGGTAGCGGATATACCTCGAGACAAGCAGGGCTGGCCTGTCCCAGAAAGGGGAGCACAGAGACGCAGAGCGGGAGCGCAAATAGAGACCAGGGGAGCAGAAGAGCAGCACAGCCACATGGCGGCTGATCCATCATTTACTATCCCCATTCATCCCTATTTCATAGATAAGATCGGTGAGGCTCAGGGAAGTTGAATTGCCAAAAACTCTGCAGAAGATAAATGAGGTGAGAGCATTCACTCATTCATCCACCCATTTATTCAGCAAATACGTACTCAGCAGCTGGCATGGGCCAGGCTCTGTGTTCTGGGGATACGGATGCGAACAACAGCAACGATGGTGAGGTTCTGCTCCATGGAGTTTATACTCATGAATACAATCATGGCTGAGGAGAAAGCTCCACAGGAAGGAATGCGGTCCTTGAGGGTGTGTGGTCAAGGACAGCCTCTCTGAGAAGAGGGTTAAGCCCCAGGCTAGGGGAAATTTTACATACGAATGGGCTCAAGCCATTCCTCCCTGTTAAATTCCATCCTGGCCCTCAAGGTCATTGCCTGACCTCACTGCAAAAAAAAAAAAAAAAAAAAANAGATTTCAAGTAACCCGGCCCGCCCTCCCTTCAGTCATCCCTGATTAGCCCTGTATTTCTCTCGCTGTACTTCTCAAAGCCCACAAGTATTCCGTGATGTGGTTGTTTCCTTGCTTCTCCTGGTGCCTTCCCTACCACAGGATGCATCCCTTGAGTGCAGATGTCCCCAAGGTTTCTGGAGCCAGTGGCAGAACCCAACACATGGCAACACCCTCCCGGGGCGGGGTCATGTTAATTAATGAATGATGGGAATTAATGAATGATGGGAATTAATGAATGATGGGGTGAATACAAAGGAGTGAAAGTGTGTGACATTAGAAACAGCAATGTGTACGTGTGTGGTGTTTGTATGTGAGAGGGAGAGGAGGGAGGGCGCGAGAGAGTGATGGCCAGACTGAGTTTAAAAGTTTCAAGGTCATAATTACAACAACATCATTAACGGATAACAAAAGCAGAGACAAACTATGTAGATACTTCCCTTAAGAAATGTAGGTAGCAAAGGATAGGAGAAAAATGATATGGAGAGATAATCGGGTCAAGTGATAGAAAGTGGCCAGGTATGATAGGAGATGCAAGAGAGAGTCGGCTGTGGGGCAAGACTCTATGGAAAGCAAGACGAGTCAGAAGGACACATGGGGCAGAGAGTTTAGCTGTGCTGCTGAGGACACACCCACTGCAACACAGGAGTGAAAGGGCAAAGAAGAGGACAGACTGAAGTAGACCCAGGGAGGTGAGGAGCCTGGGCCATGGGGCTCCAACTTGGCTAAATTAGATTGGAGGTTATGGGCTGAGAGTCCGAGCCAGGATGGAACTGGGTGCCTGACAACAGGGCAAAGGGTTCTGGCCCATGATGAGAGACGAGTAAGAGGACTGTGATGTTGCTCTGAGTCCCTGCTTGGAATTCTAGAAAGAATACCCATCAGCAAGTGTCCTCGGGATTCTCCCCAGCTCAAGAAAGCCCCAAGCAGCAGGGAAGCAAGCAGAAAACCATTATGAAGCTTTGAAACTTGGGCCGCGCAGGAGTGGCAGGAAAAAAAAGGGCCAGGATTTAGNGAAGCCCCAAGCAGCAGAGAAGCAACAGAACCATTATGAAGCTTTGAAACTTGGGCCGCGCAGGAGTGGCAGGAAAAAAAAGGGCCAGGATTTAGGGGTGACTGTGAAATACTTTCATAAATGGCCTCATGGGAGGTCTAGGCTGGCTGGGGGCATATAAAGCTGGGAAAGGGACAATGGATTTGGTGGATATTGAAAAATGAAGTAAAAGAATAGACTCTTTGGGAGGATGGAAGGGGACAAGGAGAAGCCAGGGAGACTGTGAAGAACTTTAGAGCTTGAAAATTTAATGGCGAGATGCTTTTAAAATACACTGCCATCAAGCAGTGGTGCTGTCAGTAATCGCCTAAAATTGAGAAGAACTGGAAGATATTGGCGAACTGAGACATCTATTAGAAGGACAGTTAACGTGTATGTTTCTTCATTCATGCAGTCAGCAAAGAACTACTGAGGGTTTATTACGTGCCAAACACCGCACTTATCATTGGGGAAGCAAAGTCAAGTAAGACACAGCCCCTCTTCTTAAGAGCCAACAGTCCAACGAAGGAACCAGATACGTCAATGGGTTAATTGATTCCTATGAGGAACCAAGAGGAGGAAGACAGAAAACAAGATTCCAAAACCAATGGCTTTATCAATTGCATGTGTTCTGGGAAGTAATGGTATCCATGCAAACTAAGAGCAGATAAATCAGGGCGACTTCTAGGACTTCTACGTTCCCATTCAGTGGTTGCTGTTTACGAATCCCTTACGACAGCTGCTCTCAACTGCAGCGTGCATCAGAATCCCCTGGAGGGCTTGCTACAATTCGAATTGCTGGGCCCCACCTCAGAGTTTCTGATTTGGGCTGGAAAATGTGCATTTCTAATAAGTTTTCAGGAGAGGCTGATGTTGCTGGTCTGGGAATCACACTTTGAGAACCTGAACTAGCGGCGTTAAGCCTCGCCGGGCATCACCTTGGGAGCTGTCCACCAACCACACCACTGCCAGGTTCAACCCCAAGAGGTGTCTGATTTAATAGGTCTGATATGGGGTGTGTCCATGGATATGTTTCGGTACATCCAAGGAGATTCTAATTTGCAGCCTGGATAAAGAACAATAGCATTGCTTTGTGCCTGCACTGAGACAGATGCCCAGAACACAGAGCACGACGACCTGGCCCAGGTCATAAGGAGTTCATGGTCTAGAGGGAGAATTACACGTAGGCACACATTTACATAACAAAAGTGAGGTGAACAACGAAGGTTTGGAAAAGTTCAGGGTTGAAGCTGAGGGCAAGCAAGAAAAGCCACAGAGTTGAGGAGAAGGAGGTGAGATTTGGAAAGGAGACTAGAAAAGAGGAAAGGCTGGATCCTTCCAGGTTGGCAAAATGGAGGAGGAGGAAGTGGTGGTGTTGGGACAGGTGAAGTTTGATGATGTTGGGGGTGGGGCAGGTGTTCAGGAACGGGAAAGAGCCTGAGAAGGCTCTGCTGGCTAATGCAAGCGGTTCAACGTGGCTGATGCACCAGGGACAGGGAAGGTCAAGCCTGGGGTGGAGCTGGCCGGGCTGGCAGGACAGGTCAGGAGGCAGCACTTGGGCCAGGCTAGGGGTCATGGGGAGGCCCTGAAGAACCCCCTCCAGTGCCCCTGGCATCCCCACTGGGCTCCCTTCCCTGCCTCACAGTTATAGCCTCCCACTGAAAATCATCACAGCCCCCTGCTTTTTCTTGTTATTTTTCATGTAAAAGACAGATAGGAAAAAGCAATTCAGTGCCTCGGTCTTGTTAGACGCGCAGTAGATTTCAATCCTCTTTACTTATTTATGGACCTATTTTCCCCAAGTGCTTCTTTTCCCTGGTATATTTGTAAACACCATTTTTATTCCTCTTAATCCGTTTGGCAGCATTAACTCATTCTGCACTCACAGCCCTTACCTTTCCTATGAAAAACATTCCCAGACATAGTTAAAATTCACAGATTTTTGTTGTAGGTTGTTCTCTCCCCCAAACTTTTTCTGATTTGGGCTTTGGGAATGTTTCCTTGCCTGGGCCAGGTTTTGCTGAAGGCAACTCACGCATCAGCGCAAGACACGTTTCCCACAGTCTGCATCGCAGCGCTCCTGCACTGTGCGCACAGGCCTTCCTTGCGCGCACACAAGCCTGGGAAGTTCTCCCTCTGACCTTGGACTTGGGCACAGTGGTTGGGCAGCCTCGGGCCTAACAAAAGGTTTCAGATCCCCGTGGCTGTCCCTCCTGCATCTCCTACTGGCCCCAAATCCACTCATACAAATGACAGCTGCTGGGCCTGCCCCCGTTGGATTGTGCCGCTGTAGAATGTTCCAGCCGGAGCGTGATCCATTCTGTCGAGCTGACTGCCAGTGGAGACTTGAGGAAGTCCAGCGATTGTCACAGCCCAGCCAGAGGCAAGATAGAGAAAGACGCAACAGCAGACGGGGGCTGTCCTCCGTGCCTCATTGATACCGTGAAAGCTGTGCGATTTCTGGGGTCTTTCAGCATTCTCCAAGATGGGGCCTTTATTCTCCCTCCACACTGCTGGTGCAGCAGCCGGGAACAAAGGCTGAGGCTCAGTAATTGTTCAGTACAGAGAGCAAGGAGAATGAAGTGTTTGAAAGTGCCATTCTGCAGCATTTGGCTTTTGAATTCCTCTCTCTCCAATTTAAGTGATGGGGGATGGTAAGCATGGCTCTGGGGAAAAGGAAATGGAAGGCCTTTACCTCCATTAGAACCATCCAGAAATGAGAAGCACTGCCCGGTAGTGAGGTTGCCATCATGCTGACAGCTGACAGGCCGGAGTCTTTGGGGAATATTGAGACGATCATAGACTTCAGGGAAAAACTGGGTTTTAGGTGACCACAAAATCCAGTATCAAGAGACCACGTCCCTCGCTGCAAACCCACCACCGGTGTCCACTGAACCACTGCGAGCCTCAGCTCCAAAATCCCAGAGATTTCAGAAGACAGGGTACTTGCTGCTTCCTTGGGCAGAGCATTTTATTTGTTTTTTAATGATTTTTTTTTATTATATTATGTTAGTCACCATACAGTACATCCCCGGATTCCGATGCAAAGTTCGATGCTTCATTAGTTGCGTATAACACCTATTTTGAGATGGTGTTAAGCATTCAACACCTTTCTGATTTGAATTAAAATCTGCTTCCTCCTAATTCGTACCTATTAGTCCTGGGTCTGGCTTTCTGGGGCGAAACCAAGCAAGGCTAACTTTGATGCTATAGTTATTAGCATGTCCTCCCTTCCCTTCTCCTTCTGTAGACTGAACACCTCCAGGCGCTTTCCCCAGGCCTGCCGAATGACACAGCAGCCTCTGGTCACTCTCATCTGGACTCTTGTCAGTTTGTCACCCAACAGCCCAGTCCCAAAGCTTGAAAGCTGTGACAGAGCCGACCAACATACCATAGAGCAAAACTGTCACAGCCTCCTGACCAGCCTCAGCCCTTAGTCCTGCACACGTGGGTCCCACCCACTCAGTGCCAGACCTGAGACGCGGCGGAGAGAAGACCTGTCACACTCCCCACAAGTTTAGCACCTGGGGCAGATGCCAAGGCGAATGCCCGCGGTCTTACCACTCAGACCCCCACCTCAGGACCCAGGCACCCATCCCCCAGGGGCTGGGAGTGTGCCTGCTGACGACCCCCCCACCCCCGCCCCAGGCACTGCCCTCAGCTGAAGGGAGCTGCTTTGCCCAAGGTAGGCTTTCTCTGGGCAGGGGGGATCCAGGGACTGGCCCTTATGGGGATCAAAAGTCCAGTCCCCTTGCCTCAATTCGGACATCTCTAAAGGGCTGTCCCAGATCCTGTTGGCCTGGCACAGCGGCTGTCGTCACTGCCTGGCAGGTGAGCATCTCCCTTTGCCTAGTCTGCTTCTCTCATTCCCTCATAGTTGCTGGCCCTGAGGCGATCTCTCCCCAGTAAGCACTCCCCTCCCTGCCCCAGATGCCAATCCAGTGTCCTGGGGGGGCTCTCCCCTCTCACACAGGCCTCAAGTCCAGCTTTCACGCAGTGGTGAGGAGGTGACGGTGTGCCCCTGCCTTCCTCAGTTCTTACCTTCTGCTTCACACCTGGGGACTTCTGCCCTGGGACACCTGTCTGGCCTGGAGAATCACCTGTTCTGTGCACACCAAAGGCCTCACTCACTTTCCCCTCCGAGGAGCAAAACAAAGGTAGATCACATGAAAAGCCTTTTCCCAGGCAAGGAAACCTCAGCAAGGAGGATCCCGAACGCCTCCATAACCCTGCAGAGCCCTGTCTCTGCTCCTGCTGTTCTGTCCTGGGCTACCCCACCAGCCCGGCTTTGTTATGCTTCTCATCTCACGCCCTGCCCTTGGTCCCCCCCTTCCCTTTCTTGGTCTCAAGATCACTGCAGCTTCTTGTTTCTGCGGTGTGATCCCTGCTCTTGACTGTCATTGTACCCTTACACACTTGGCCGACAAAAGACCAAGGAGTCGAGGTGGGCCGAGTGGACCAGAAGACCTGAAGGATGAGCTCCTGCTTTCGCCATTCCCCTCCACAGCCTGTTGCCCCTACTGGCTCCCTGGGATCTGCCCCAAGCCAAGGAGTAGCTGCTGGGCATCCCTTCTTCCTGAGCACCTCAGTCCTCTGCCCAAAGCTCGGGGAGCCAAGAGTCACCCAGCTTGGACGGGTATCAACCACTCCATCCTGTCTCTCCAGGGTACAGCTACTAGACCTTTGTTCTCCATTAGCTGGGCTAATATACTCCCAAATTGTAATCTTGAGTCCTAGCCCTTTTATTGTTTCCGTCTCTCAAATGCACGTGCTTGCTCTCTCTCTCTCTCTCTTTCTCTCTCTGTATTTTTTCTTTCCATCCATGCCATCTTCTGAATAAAAGAGGACCTGCCACGCCTCAGGAAGACAGGGAATTTTCTCTTCTCATTGCAGAGATGGCCAACCCCAACCTTCACCTTGAAGCAAGCCTGGATAAACTCAGCAGGCTCGTGAGCAGGGAGGATTGGTTGACAGGTTTCCAGGAACAGCAGCTGAGATCTGGCTCCCAGCACCGCCTCTGAAGCTGAGCTCAAACCTACTCTTTTGTCCCTAGAAGGATCGTCTCCCTTTACGAACACCTTCCAGCTTATTTCATTTTCCCAGACTCATCTCCCGCCCATTTGCCTTCACAACATGTGCGCTCTCTACGGACAGAATGATCAGGAAGATTGATAGAACGGCTGCCAGGTCCAAACAGGAAATAAAGCTAAAGACGGTGGCGAACCACAGGAAAGGGGTTGTAATCTCTTCGTAAGAATGAACACGAAATCACTACTTAGAAAACAAGATGGAATGATGGAGAATAGTAAGACTGAGAGAAAGTGGCCGTGCCGATGTGGACAGTCCCAAAGAGGGTGTACTCTGCCTGGCACGTACCTCTCTGTGTGGAGGCTGCGTGGGGCCGAGGAGTAAGAGGGCAGTTGGCTGTAGCACCGTCAAGGTGCAGAGAAACCTGAAAAGATTCTCTAGCTGTCTGAGGTCAGAGGGAAGTCAATGGTTTGGACATGGAGAGAAGGAGAGAGCCCCAAATGTTTGTTTTTCAACTACTCCTGTATTCATTAAGCTTCCAGGACACATCAAGTCTTTTTGCTCATATCACTCGGTACAATCTCATGGCCACACATGTGAATTCCGGAGCCAGACGACCTGAGTTCAAAACCTGACTCTGCCCCTTATGCCTTGGGTGGCCTCGAGTAAATCACTTCACCTTTGGGTCTCCTTCCCTCAGATGTAAAACAATGATAATAACTATATTCACCCTAGGGGATACTAATGATAGAGTAGCACCCACTTCACGGGATTGCTGAAAGGTTAAAGGAATGAAGAAATGTAAAATCCCCACACTAAGTACTCGAAAGCGTTTGCTGGTATTGCTGCCGGCTGGCCTCCTGACTGCTCTCTATACTGCCAGCCGCACCATAATCTAATGGGGGGTCATGCTAATCTCCTCACCGGACGGGGCAGTGTCTGGAGACATCTTTCATTGTCCCAACTAGGGGGTTGGTGCAGGTCAGGGACATTATTAAACATCCTATGACACAGAACAGCTCCCGCCCCCCAGAGGGAATTGTCAACCTAAAATGTCGGTAGTCTTGGGTTTGAGAACCCCTGATCCTTTGTAGGAGTCATCAAACGTGTTCTGGGAAGGGCCAGATAAAAAATATTTTTGGCTTTGCAGCCATGTGGTCTCTTGTTGCATCTATACTCCACTTTGCCTTTGTAGCAGAAAAGCAGCCATGGACAACAGACAACCAAAAGAGTACAACCGTGTTCCAATAAAACTTTATTTACAAAAACAGGTGGCAGGCAAGCTTTGGCTTGAGGATGATAGTCTGCAGATCCCTGCATGAATGCCTTCCGTGCCTTCCTGAAATACCATCTTCATCATCGCCTCCCTGCTCAAAATATATTCCACAGGCTTCTCATTATCTGTTAGGTAAAATCCAGACCCCTTGTTTGCAATTCCAAGCATTCTGGCCACTGCCCACCTTTCACTCTTTTCCTCTAGGCCTCTCCTATCAGATCCACTGCCCAAAGGAACTTGCCTATCATGCACATTCTCTAACTTGCAGGTTCTTTCCTTCTCATCCGCCCTCCCTCAAAAGGTGCCTAATGGCAGTGAGAACAGTTAGGAAGATGTTAGCAATTGTCGAAGGTAATGGATTGTTCTGGAGGAAGGCTGTAGCTTTGGGCTGTAGCTGGGCTTGAGAGATATTTCTGAGAAGAACAAAGAGGATTTGGGGACTAACGGTGTGTGTGAAAGAGCGAGCAGAAGGTAATTGTGGGAGGAGGGTCATGGAGAATGACCCCCAAGTTTCTCATCTGGGAGACTGAGTGATTGTTGATGCCTTTTATACAATTCTTCACACAAGAATTGTGGGAGTTAGAGCAGGTTATCAGGGCAGGTGTGGGTTTCATGTTCAATTCTGGACAAGTTAATTTGAGATACTTGTAGGAAATCCATGAGCAAATATCCAGAAGGCAGTTGGAAATGGAGCCTGAAACCAAGGAAAGAGATTCACGCTAGATACAGATTTAGAAAACACAAGCATACAGATCATGTCTGATTCTCTGGGAGAGGGGGAGATCACCCAGGGAAAACAGACAGTCTAGTAACAGAAGGGAATCAAAGACCCTGCCAAAACCTCCAGGAAGGGGTAGGAATGGCAGAGCCTGCTACTGGGGAAAAAACTTCCCTTCAGATGCTTAAATGGTTGACCTTTGTTCAGGAAGGTTTTAATGCGAAAGCAGAGGGCCAAGGTCTCACTTGAGGTTATTTGCAAATTAAGAGACATTAAAAAAACAGAAACAAAAACAAAACCTCTTTTCCCTAGGTGTAGTAACAAAGCAATTTCCAAATTAATTCCTGACTCCTTCAAGAGAACTTGGCTCTGGGTATAAACCTACATTCCATCCAAACCTAAATGTTTTTGAGAGTCTCCAACCGATGTTAATTCTACCCTTGGATATGAAGATTGGAGGCAGCATTTATTCCTTGAAGGAATCTAAGAAATACACTTCCATTTCCCTCTTTGCACTCTTCAAAGATATTCTGGCTTAAAGAGCTTGGACATTCTTCAGAGTTGCAGTTAATAACTACATGTATATTCATGTGCCTGGCACCAACACCGCCTCATGGGTACACGCAAAGGGGCAAGAGGAATAACTCACTGATGAAGGAAATCAAGATTCAGCGTTATGATGCGAAGCCCAGATGCAACTGACTAGTTAAACAAATACACACATTCTCTTGTCTGTTCAGATGAGGCTAAAATGATCGATTTCATGTATAAGGAACATTGGCTGTGACAGTCACTCTTTTGTTAAAATTGCGAGGCTTCCAGCAATGAAGTATATGCAATGTCTACAATCATCAAGGTTGACACTTTACCAACAGAGAGGTCTCCAGCACTTTACAGGCAGAAATCCAGGAGTAGCAAGGGGTATTGCCCCAATTTTGACTTCATCCTGGCCCACTACGGAATTGGATTTGGGAAAGCAAAGTGGATTTCCCACTATTGTACTCACATAGGGTTAATAGTGTGATGGGGGAAGAACACTGTGGTAAGACAGTTCATTCCGGTGTTTGGGATTTGTATTACCTTCTGATTGACTCCAGGTTTATGCATTCAATCTACTCTTATTTAGCAACTTTTTATCCAGCCGTCAAAGGCATTAGATCTAATCACTGGCACTTTCTTTACAGAGCAGTAACCTCTGCAAGGAGATATTTTTTTTCCTTTTCAATGGTGGCAAAAGAGCCAATTAAGCTTCATCCTGCAGAGGTACAATGGCCTAACAGACAAAACATAAACCTAGCAACTCCATTAAACTTTTGCATTCGTATCCTTGGAAAAATGAAATAGGGAAAGATGATGTCAGCCACTCCGGGTCTCCAAGGTTCACTTGCTTTTTCTAAAGCAAGAATAGGTGCGGCCCCTTCCCTCCTGTTTATTTCTTCTCCCTTCCTACAGAGCACAGGAGGAGGAGGAAGAAGAGAAAAGGAGAGAAGGGGTTAGCCAGGACCGTGATTTTCGCCAGTAATGGACGAATAATGGCTCATTCCAGGAGGACAGGGAAAATGAGCTAAATTAGAAAACATTTCACAATGCTGGGCCTCAGTATCAAGTTGAGCCAAACTCAATCTAGCACAGCAATTTCCCACCTCCCAACTGTGACTGCTTGTGCTCAAAGCTCCAATTAGATCAGCCTGAACGCTTCTCCTAAGACGACCACTTCTCTTGTCCGCCTCCCCCTGCCCCCACCCAGAGCACCCTGGCTCCAAAAGGCAGTTTTGACAGTCAGTGGATTTGGGCTCCGTCCCCTCCTTCAGCTTCCTCGAGCTGCCTCTCTCTTCTCCAGCTTCCTTTATTAAAAATGCTAATGCTACCATTTTCTGCCTGGATTTCCAAAAAAAAAATGCAGTAAAAAGGAGCTGAGGCTGGAAGGAAACACGAGAGCAGAAATGATCAGAACCAAAGGAGTGGCTTTTTATCTGGCTGTCCCTCAGCAGCCGCTCCCAGCCCAGAAAGCAGGGAACGCACAGCAGGAGGAGGGAGGAGAGGCTGCAATTTTTTTTTTCCTTTTAAAATTAAAACCCCCTAAAAAGAGAAAATGCTGTCCTTGTAACTTGGGCAGGGACTTGCAGCTTTTGTTCTCTTTGTCAGAGTGGCAAATTTCGTCTTCTATTTTGGAAGGAGAGAGGAAGAGCAATGGCCCGGAAACCTGGGATACGCCAGGTACCAGAGAAAGAGGGGCAGGAAGATGGGAGGGTGAGACTAACCAGAGGGGAAAAAAAAGGCAAATCAAAAGTGACTGTGAGGATGAGGGGGACGGAAGGCAGTAAGACGGAAAAAGGGGGGAAAAATGGGAAGAAGAGCCTGGAATGGATATAAATGGACAGGAAGGGAAAACAGAGAAAGGGCAAATAACACCCTGGAAGACAAATGAAGAACTATGGTTATTAAAGAACCATGAAAATTCCGAATAGAGAAAACTATCTAGGTAATCCCCGGGGGGTCAGTGTCACCAGGAATTTCCAGAGTGCTCCATCCAATCCAACTTTACCTAAAGCACGCAACGCAGAGCCCTCCACTGGCCCTCCCTTCACCCGCCAATAAATAAATATCAGCATCACACTTTCAGCCTAACTTCTTTCTCCTTCTCGTGGCATTTCCTAGTTATATCCCCTAAATAACTTTCCTGCCCTTTCCTCTGACATTTATACCATTTAGATATTAACAGATGACACCACATCCCATTTACGTTTGCTTTATCCATTACACATTGCATGATTGTTCTTTTCATCTCTCCCTGTAAACTAAACCCTTCACTGCCATAATTAGTTGTGGTGCTCTTCCCTACAGCACCTCACTTCTCTGTGCTTCAGGTAATGAAGCACCTTCGTCATTTCAACCGCGAGTATTGGTGAGCAATAGGTGGCTGCCTAAGGCTGGGAAGAGAGAGAAGTTGAGAGCGGAGAGGAAATAATGCAGGACGAAGTCAGAAACAGGAGACCAGATCCCTAGACCAACTCTTACTACCAGTCAGTGGTGTGGCTTGGACAGGTTTATAAGCTGGGCTGAATGACTGCCAAAGCCCATATTAACTTGACCAGTCTAAGACCCGGTCTTCATTAATTCTGCAGTAGAGTGGAGGCACGGGGACTTCAGCATCCGGCAGTCTTGGGTTCAAATTTCGGCTCTACCACTTACAAGCCATTTGACCCTGTAGTGATTTACTTGCCTCCTCTGATCCTTAGCATCCTCAGAGATAAACCTGAGAAAATAATGTTCCTAACTGGGAACACTGTATGAAGCCCAAACTTGCTGGGCTCCTCGTACCCAAAGGGACATAATAATTTTCACAGCTCGTCCAGGTCCAAAGAAATAGCTACTAGTTTCATTTAGGGAGTAGTAGGTCCAAACAACTTAAGTATTATGTAGGAACAAGTCAGTGGTCATTTGAAAAAAATAATACCCCATATTGAAAATAGAAAGTAAGGTATCCGACAGGTATTTCTGTTTCCTCCGACGATTTAAAATATCTCATGGAACCCCTGTAAGATTGCTGTGGTGCCCCATAGCCCCCTGCCCATGTGTCACTGGGAACCAATAAAGTGAAGGGTAAGTGAGGTCCTTGGCAAGCAGAGAGAAATGACAGCTGTTTCTTGTACCAATCAGATCACTCCTCCAGCACTTAACCTGGACCTGAGGGAGTGAACTGAAGTAGATCCCAAGCAGATTCATTTGCTTCTCCAGACTATTAAATATAGGTTTGGGGGAGCTGAAAGATAACCAGAGAAGTGACCTCCTGGGTTGAACCCTATCTTTCAGAAAAACGCATGCCTTGAACATTGTGAACGAGAGTTACAAATACAAGCTTAGAGAATGAGAATTCTGCATCCAAATTCATTAAGGACCCTTGGCTGGGCCCCTGCGGCTCTTGCCAAGAAAAGGCAGGCTAGATGAGGATCAGAAAGGATCCTTCTCAACTGTTTAGAATGAAATGGCAAAAGAAACCTGTCTCCCTTCCTCTCTTTCCAATAAGATTTAGTATCTCTTTTAAGATGATCTTCATTGCGATCTCTATCATCTGGTATTACTTTGATGGCAGGTACAGGAAAAGAGAGAGACTCAGAAGGGCAAGAAAAAATTGTTAATTTCCTTCTTGGAAAATGACTAGGGTGGAACTCTCAACCGGCTGGCACAATTTGTTCATGAATTCAACCGTTGAGTTCATGTTTATTGAACACCTACTGTATGACTAAGAGATCCAGGCATCACAAACACAAAAAGACAAAAACAGAGCCAATAAAGGGTATGGTCTGTGTCCTCAGGGAGTTTCCCACCGTGTCCAGTTCAGTGGGAAAACAGACAAGAATGTCAGCATAGCACCGAACTGAGCACTCATTGCCTTTGTGCAGGTGCTAGGGAACCCCGGGGAGGAGTCTTCTCAGTCCTATGTGGCAGACACTAGGAGCAGAGCGAAAGCAAGAATGTCCTGAGATGGGTTTTTGGACCAGTTGTTAGAAGTAAATAGGAGCAGGGTATTTATCCTTGAACACTACCTACCCCCACGGCCAAAAGAATCTTGGAGCTCTCCCAGAAACACTCTCTTCTTCCAGAAAACCACCTGCTCTAAAGTCTGGCTTCATCCGCCTCCTGAGTATGCACTGGGTGGCCTAACCGCGGTCAGTGGGGACTCTGTCAGCTTGCCATCTGGCTGTGGCGACTCACATTAGCACCCTGGTTATCAGTGGAGCCACTTCAGGACCACTCTGTTCTCAATCTTTGGGATGCTGCCTTCTCATTCTTCAATTCATCTCAACTTGCTCATCATTCATTCATTCATTCATTCAATAGACTATTTATAATCAGCCTCCAACTTTGTTATATGCAACTCTCTCGTATCCTATACTTCCGCACTTTGTACGTTGATTGATGCCAAGTGGGAATTTTCATAATTCTGAGGGAGATCTCTCTCTTCCTTACTTGAGGTTGACCCCCATCAGAGCCTCACCTGGGTGGTAACATGTGGGGGGACCAGGGATGTGAGAAAGAAGTGAAGAGCATGGGCTCCATTCACTCTAACATCGTGGATGTTCACAGAAGTTAGCGCCTGCCATGAGAACCAGGACCCTGGAAAGAATCAACAGGTACGTTCCTCTCCCCTCCTGCCTATCCTCCACCCTCATGGACGGTTCCGATGTACAAATTTCCACAAGGCCTCTCTAGACTACATCCTGTGGGTCCAAAAACTGGCTTCTTGTAATGCTGTGGCCAGCTTACCACTGTGGCACCTGACAACACTTTTCCTTCTTCCTGTCTCAATGATCTCCCCCCACCAACTCTGCTCCCCTGGGATTAATCGTCCCTATAAAGCCTTAATATTGAAGCTTTGTTTCTAGAGCACTCAGGCTAGGACAGGCTATGTTCTTCAATGTCTTCAACTGTAAAATGAGGGTAGATAGTAATAATATGTCCTTCATAAAGTTGGTGTGAAGATTAAATGAGGAGATGTTAAGTGCTTTGAACAGTGCCTAGCACATAATAAACCCGACATGACTGTTGGCTATTATTATCCATCTTCCTTTTTTTTCGGGCACCTAACGCAATCTCTGAGACGTGGAAGGTCATCGATAAATGTTTTTCAAATGAAAGACTCATGAATGTACACTGCTTTAGTGGCACTTGGAAGAAAAATGAGTTAACTCAGAAAAGAATACCATGCCAAATATTAAATATAAATAAGCTGATTTCTCTTTGTGGATAAAGAGACCTGAGCACAAAGAAATGCTCGGAGAAAATCATACAGAGGTTTACACAGGACGTGCACAGAGAACCTTACCGGCAACCATTCACTTATTCATTCAACAAACATGTATTCGATGCTTAATTTGAATGTGACAGGAAATGCCAAAGGGTTACAATGATGAATAAGACATGGGCCTGAACTTGAGGAACCTGCAAGCTGGAAGAGCTGGGGCCACGGCAGAGTAGCGAACAGATGATTAGAATGATCAGATCATCATTCGATGGTGTGAAAGCAACGGCAGAGATTGCACAAGGCGTCCCAGGGTAACCGAAGAAGGCCCCTTTGTAAAAGCTGGGTGGCATCAGTTAGCTATCTCAGAGGGGACTACCTGGATGCAGACCTAAACACTAAGTGGGGAACAGCCAGAAAAGCTCGGGAGTGGGCTAGGGAAGGGAGTAGGAAAAGCCACTCCAGGCACAGCACCCTCCCCCCCAGGCAAATGCCCAGACACATGGTAAGCACGGTGCACACACAGGCTGGACAACAGAATCAATGTCATTGGAACATAACAATCTGCACAGAAAAACACTGGGGTGATAGGACTGACGGGTTGGCAGGAACCAGGTCAACAAGAGCCCGCAGCCACCTTAGGAAGCCCCAAATTTATTCTGCAGGGCCACAGGTTTCAGTGGTGAGTTTGAGGGCAGCGTACAAAACGAATAGCTCCTCTGGGTAGATCTTTTGGTGGCTGGAGAGGACGGATTTGAGGACAAGTTGTGAAGCAGGTTGCCAGGTGAGAAACCTATAGTGGGACACAGGTGAGGGAGAAAGTGCTTGCCTCGGGCCAGCGGTTCGATAAATGTGGTGAGGAGCAGGACATGCTCACCACCAACGCCCACTAGAGCAGCCCTCATCCGAGGCCCCCAGAGGTCTACACTCCGACACTCCCCTCCACCCCTCAAGAATCCATGATGGAGAGCCACCAACCGATCGTCCAAAGATAAGCCAGGTGAGTCTGGGCAGAGTCCTTGGACATCAGCGCTGAAATAAGACCCAGGTTCATGCCAAAACCAAAAATCTAGGCCTAAGTAGACGTTTTTGTTAAACGTTACTTTATTCACAATAGTCACAGAACTTCGAAGGGATCAAGAAACTGAAAGTCAGAAATAAACAGACAAGTAAGAGATAAAGCCAAGATAAAAATCCAGGTTTGTCTGATCAAAGTGGAGGGTCTCTCAGTCTCTCTCTCCCGCCTTCCCTCCCTGTCTCTCACGTGCATGCGCGCACACACAGAATTTTAACTTCATCGCAGATTCCTCATAGTCATTATCAAGTACATTTTCAATATCTGGAGGCTCACGGCCACTGTCTCCCTTCCCAACTGCCATCCCACAGTGCCTTAGATTACCAAGTGGAACCTTAACCATGTCCTACATTCTGCAAACCTGGACCTAGCAAGTTTAATTGCTAAATTGGTTGAAACTGAAAGAATGGGGAAAGGTTTTGCGATAGCATCACCAGCCCTCTCCCTGGGCCTCAGTTCAAAGGAATCGCGGTTCAGGGCCAGAGGAGAGAGGAGCCCACTTAATGCACTTGTAGGCTCTGCTCTCTCCCTCTGCAATCCTCTGGTGCACAAGGGCACAGCAGGGGTTGCTGGGAAACAGAGTCTTTGATGATGTGTGCTCCCTGCTGTGAAGACTAATGACTTCAAAGAGGGCATCCTGCCACACTAGGGGCTTGCGTGGAAAATCTGACTGCAGTGTAATTAGGAAGAGGCTTTGAGTGTAGGCTTCTATGTCTAACAGCACCCCCCTCTGCCCACTAGAAAATGCAATTTGGGGAAGGGAGAGACAAAGCTTTGGAAGAGGAGGGTGTGTCTTCAGGATGACTGCTCTGATGCTGATAAAGAGGGTAAAAAAAGTTAAAACCAAAACAAGCCAACAAACAACCCCCCCCTTAGCCTGGGCAGGAACTGCTGGTCAGTGGTCAAAATGGAGAGATCTTAAATAATGGAAGCAAGACCTCCCTCCTGAAAACCATCCCCCTGGCAGGTATCATGATGTCTCATGCTGACTTCCATGTGTTAGATGTTCTCACTTTCCAGAATTCTCATTTACCTCTCAGCACCTTATGAGGTAGGTACCATTATTATCCTTCCCATTTCACAAGAGGGGAAGGTACATCACAGACAGCTTAGGTAATTTGCCCAACGGAAAGGGGTTGGGACTCAAGGGGTCTGTTGCACAGTCCTAACAAATATGTTCTATGGACTCAGTTCTTCACGTATTTAAGCTCTTAATGGACTGGACCTCATAGGACTGTTGTGAAGATTGAATAGGGTGTTTGGCACAGAGGAAGTCCTCAGTGGAAGTGATGTGTTGTGAGTGGTATCAGGAACTTCCCTCCTTCCTGTCCCCCAACATAAATAGCTTTCCTGTTAGTCCATTTCTCATAATGCTTGAAATCTCACCGGTAGCTATTCCGTTTTTATTGAGCACCTACCGTATGCAAGGAAGTGTGTACTTGAGAATGAGACTCAAAATTCAGCATCTGCTCCAAAAGTCTTACGGTCTACAAGGGGTCGAGACCAACCCAGGGATAGAAATAACTAGGCACAATGTGGCAACTGCCACAAGGTCTAAGGCACCCCAAAGGAAGAAGAGATGTCTTCCAATTGGGGAACAAGGGAAGATTTTATGGAGGATCAGGGATTTGGGCAGCACTTTGGAGAATGGATAAAATTAACTAGGAGGGTGATGGAAGGAGTAACTGGAGAGGAAGATGTGTCCTGAGTAAAAGTAGGGAGGGTGTCAAGTAAAAAGTAAGTATGGTCAGGAGGCAAGCGAGTTCAAACCAGGCTGGAAACAAATGCAGGGGTTTTGAGTGCTGGGAGGGCCTTATCCTGAGAGGCCACATGGTGGCCATACTTTTCCTCATCCATCACACTGAAAGCCTGGACACAGGGTCAGACTGCTGGGGTCATTCCATCTCCTGCCATTCATTCCTACCATGTGCTCTTAAGCAAGTTATTGGACCCTTCGTGCCATGGTTTCCTCATCTGCGTGATGTGAGGAAGGAATGATACGAACACTCACCGAACATTTACAAATAATGCCTTCACATAGAAAGCACTCAATGAATATAACCCATTATTATTTAAATGAGGTAACAGATATAGTGTGTTAGGATGTGATGATGTAATGGAATACGAGGCATTATTTGTGCCCTAGTGAAATTTCCATTCTAGCAGTAGGTTATTCTTTTTTTTTTTTTAAGATTTTATATATTTATTTGACACACACAAAGAAAGAGAGCACAAGCAGGGGGAGCCGCAGGCAGAAGGAGAGGGAGAAGCAGGCTTCCTGCTGAGTGGCAAGCCCAATGCAGGGCTCGACCCAAAGACCCCAGGATCATGACCTGAGCTAAAGGCAGATGCTTAACCGACTGAGCCACCCAGGCACCCCGTGGTAGGTTATTCTAAACCCAACTTGCGAAGCGGATATTAAGATCACATCATTTAGTGGCAGTTCAAAGAACATACACGAGGCCATGTCCAATGCAAAACTCAATGCCATCACTTATTGAGAGCTTATATATTTTATTTAACATTATTGAGTACAACATATTTTAGTTATGTTTTCCTCATAAACCTTATAAACTCTATGAAGTAGATACTATTATTCTTAATTTTACTGATGAGGAAATTGAGGCTCAAAAAAGTTATGAAGTCAGCTCAAAATACAGTCCTTTTAAATAGAAGAAATGAGATTTGAGACCAAATCTCAGTCCAGCAATACACTCTTCCCACAGTGCTCCGCTGCCCCCTATATAGATAAAAACGTGAGCAGGTGAACATTAATCCTCTTGGAAGTGAGGGATCCACAGCCTCCCAGCTCGGATGAAATGGTTTGACCAAGGTAATTAAATGAAGTCCAGTTAACAATACCCCAGCTTATCCCTGGAAGGAAAACCTCTGAACATATTCCAGACGACCTTTATCCTAGACCAAGTAGCTTAGGGAAGATGGATGGCCCCATCCCTCAAACATGAAGATGCCACTCCTGACCTATTGGGTAAAAGTTCTGAAATCTTTGCTAACAACAAGGAGCTGACTAGGTGTTTCATTCTCCCATGATTGTGCTGGTAGATAAGTAAATGCAACCCATGCGTAGGGTCCATGGTGTAGGCTGTGCCATGCCCCCTGCTATAGTAGTGGGCCATCCTGACTTGAACACATGGCCATGGTTGACACTAGCCACAGCACAAAGCTAGTCAGTAGCAGACACCTGCTCCTGAGAGACAGTTACCTGCCTGGGGCCCCCAGCATGTGTCTGAGCGCTTTTTTCCAACCTGGATTGGGCAGCAGCCAATGGCATTTACTGTGTTTAGGTCCCCAGTGGGGGCCCTCTAGTGGCTTGTCACTTTCCCTAGGACACTACATCATTCTGAAAGAGATACTTAACTACACACTACATACTTGTCATTGTTTTAATCCAGGTGTCAACTCATGGATCTCCTGCCCCAGAGCCTCGAGGCTGAACTGTGGCTTCTCTCTGGCTTCCATTTCATTTAGACACTCTATAGCCCTTGAGGTATTGGACATAAGAAAGTTCTCTTTAGGGACCCCAAGAGTCTCTTTTCTTGCCTCTGAGACTCTCAGTGTTGCTACAATATTCAAGAGATTCACCTGTAAAATGGGGTCATTAATGAAGAGATTGGCTGGTGCATTGCAAGGGCTATCCAAGCGTCAGCTATTATTATTACTAATATTAATATCGGTACTATTACTCTAGCACTTGAAGAGCACGGTGTGGGCAGCGCTATAATACCAGGCCTGCAAAGTACTATGGCTCACCACACTGACGTTAATCCTGCTCCAGTTAGGCTTTCAGTGTAGACTACGTTCCACTTTTGATCATCCCACAATGGTGAGCACTCACTCCATTTAAAGTCACCCTTCTCCTGTGGTTATAAACAAGGCGGTACATCAGGACGGGAGGAAGTCCATGCAGAGAACTGTGGTCTGGGCAGCCCCATGGGATCCTCCACCGAAAGAGCTAATTAGGCTAGGAGGCAAATGGGGCTTTGAGCAGCTGTCCAAGGTCCTGAACAATTGAAATCTGAGACCCTCCTAATCCAAGGGTCTTATCCAAAGGGCAACCTTGACTAGAAACAATGCTATTCTTGGTGTGGAAAACCTCGGGAAGATTAATAAGCTTGGTGGAAAGGAGACTGTAAGGAGGGAAGGTACTATCCCAATTGTCGAGCTACATCTTGGTTTAAATAAGAGCCTAGATGTTGGCAAGAACGAGTTCTATTCACGACTCTGTGACTCTGGTCATCATACT
Source organism: Ailuropoda melanoleuca (assembly GCF_002007445.2). NCBI lineage: Eukaryota > Metazoa > Chordata > Mammalia > Carnivora > Ursidae > Ailuropoda > Ailuropoda melanoleuca. Next base: position 80,357,864 of record NC_048225.1, read on the forward strand.
ACTGAGCCTCAAATAATAGGCATCATTCTCATTATACATACATATGTATACGTGTGTGTGTGTGTGTGTGTGTGTGTGTGTGCGTTTGTGTATAAAACAGAGCAAGAGCTATAACAATATGTGAGTTTTATTAAAAAGGGATTATATTTAAACAAACAGAACAAAAGGTCAGAATGAGTTCCCTCCAGGGAATGGTACTTCAGGTGGCTTGGATTTTCTTCTTTTTACTGCTCTGTGTGTGTATATGTGTGTGTGTTTTCTCTAGATTGTCTACAAATTATATACATTCCTTCTATTAAAAGGAAAAAAATAAAGTAAAAAACAAATGTGAGGTGACAAAAAGTTTGCTCTCCAATTTCCGAAATTATATGAAGTTAAAATTTCAAAAAGACAATTACAGCATGAATGTTTGAACAAGAATCCAAAATACTTAATCTAGGAAGGCTACACCGTAAGATTATTTTTATTAAAATTGTTTTCACAGGGGCACCTGGGTGGCTCAGTCATTAAGCATCTGCCTTCGGCTCAGGTCATGATCCCAGGCTCCTGGTCAGGAAGGAGCCTGCTTCTCCCTCTCCCTCTGCTGCCCCCACTGCTGTGCTCTCTCTCTCTCTCTCTGTGTCAAATAAATAAATAAAATCTTAAAAAAATTTTAAATATTCAATTGTTTTCACAGAAATCGTAGGTAGAATAAACACTAACTACTTACCTCTTAACCAGTTTGTAGGATTTTTATCAAGATTAGTGATATTTAAAAAAAAAAAAGACTGAGTCCAGCATTACATACTTAATAAATGACAGCTATTAATCAGCATTATATGAGGGGCCGCTCAAAGTCTTCAGTGACATTGAAGTTACAGCACTAAACACTGTGCTGAATGCGAGGGTCCCTGCTTACGGTTCATCCAGCCCTTTGCTACCCAGACTTACAGAGACGTCTTATTGGAGTTTGACCTGGATGCTAGATCCAGAACCACTTTCTTCTTTCCCCCCAAATCAGGTTAAAATTGGGGGTTTAGTGAGACATTAAGAATAACTTCCCCAGGGTAAAAGTTTGGAGAATGTACCACAAAGATACTTTTAAAGCTTCCTTCCTCATCTTTTGCCTCCAAATTTTGTGATTATAAAAGTAATATATGCTTATTGTTAAATTATGAAAGAGAACAAAAATATATACAAAATTGAGGGGAGCAGGGGGAAGCAAAATTTTTGATGCATTGCAAAAGGAACTGGGAGAAAATGTGCCAAAACGGTAATGGTAGTTTTTTCTCTGACCATGGGATAATGAGTGGATTTTTTTTTCTATTTATTCTAAAAAAAAAAAAAAAAAAAAAGATAAATAGCCAAGATCTCCAAAGCCGGGGAAAATGACAGTACTCTCAAACCTGGTATTCTTAGACCGAAACCCAAGGAAGCTGAAGGTCCAGCGAGCATTCCTAGTGGAAAATATCCATGCAGTAGAATACATAAATTCAGGACACTATCTGGAAAGCATGGGCAAGACATAAAACATTCATTTCTATAAAATTGAAACAATTTATCTTCCATTCTTGAGCAGATGGGAGGGTAAATTGAGGTTGATTTTTTTTTCACCTTGGTGGTCATGTTGGAGGAAATATGAGTGTTCCCGCCTCCGGCACTGTTTAAAATAAGTCTCTTGGTGCCGTGACTGGACTAGTCAGAACACTGTGGCAGCTTCACCCTCCTCCAGGGGGTAGGCAGTACAGCAGGGGGACTGCAGACGCTTGTCATTTAGGAAGGGTGGGATGAGGAGGCCCTTCGGTCCCGGGGGGAGGAGGATGCAGAGAAGCAGGTCGGGACCGCAGAACATCCATCCCTCATCTACAGCTGGTAACTGACTTCTAGAGTGTTCCATGCTCTTCACACTGCACTCTCTTTGAAACCTGTATTTACCTGACTGATTGAGCTCCAATACCCACCTGTCACTGTCAAGCTTGGCCCCCAGCTCTGTGACCTTAAGCAAGTTTCTTCACCTCTCTGGCCCAGAATTTCCCAATCAGTAAAATGCAAGGATCCTATAGGATGCACTCAGCCACAGTCTACAAACCCATTCTTATTTTCATTGCAGAGGAGGGTGCAGTGGTAAGAGGGTGTGCAGTGTTAAGAGGTGTCTCGACCTCCTGAGGGGTCGAGACTCTGCGTCCAGCTCGGGAAGGGTTCTTAAGTCTGGCTATGCTTCAAAATCACTGGAGGAACTTTTTGTAGGTACATAATCTGGACCCTCTCCCAGACCTATGAAATTAAAATTTCTGGAGGTAGAAATCAGAAATCTATACTTTAAATAAGCTCCCCGGATGATTCTTAAGTATCTGCTCCATGCACAGGCATCAGGGAGTCAATTACTAATGGCAGATTTTGCTCTGGTATCATCTTGAGTAACCAAGAAAGTTACAATTGCCTCTAAGAGGGGAGCAAAGGGCACCACCTCAAATGACCACAGTCAGGGTCAGCACAGCTCATTAAGTGCCTCTGTGCAAATTAGAAAAAGGTGCCCATCTGGACAAACATATCCTTTGTCTCAGGTTTTGCTTGCCTTGGTGAGCACAGGCTAGGTTTCAGCCCTTAGCTGCTCCCCTAGCCAGATGTCTATCTGCAATGTACAAGGTCTATCACTGTACTCAGCTGACTGACCACACGCCTTTTGTGACAATGGGTCAAGTCAACATGCTTTCACTTGAGAAAATCCCTGAGGATGAGGTGCAGAGTTTCCCAAGCCAAGTGGGGGACCTGATCCCATTACACCTGTCTGAGGAGGTCCTGGTGGGTGGAGATCCATGTTGGACCGGTCGGTTCTTGCCTGCTTATCCGGGGAGGAGTCAGTTCTTCTTCCATAGGACAATATTTTGTCCAGAATCAGGTTACAACTGGACTTCTAAAGAAAGAGAGAGTACCAGGAACTCAAGGCTTAATTCTAAGACCTAAGATGCCGATCTGTCTGACATTGAAATGGGTGGGAGAAAGGACAGCCATGTGGCCATCGACTCCTGGGGTAAGAGGAGGAAATGGAAGCAAAGAAACAAGGGGGAGAGAAAAGAAGAATGAGAAATAAGGGGCCAAATAAATACACTGGGAACCCTGGTTAGGAATACGTGACTAAGTTAGGAGTAATTAGAAAAAGTGACACACGCACACACGCACAGAAACAGAAAAGGAGAACAAAAAGAGAGCTAATGGGAAGATAATCCCATTTGTGCATGGCATGGCAATGACAGGCGCTGGCAGACAATACAGACAGGGCTGGAGGGCAGGGGAGAGGGCACCCAGAGATAAAAAGAGCAGTGCCAGGCTGGCCTGCAAATCTTGTCTGAGGGGTTGGGGGAAGGTGACTGGGGCACCGGTGACACAGAAATCAGTGACACGTGGGTAGGAAAATAAAAACCAGACGATGAGCTAGAAATGGACAGAGAGAAGTCTGGAAATGTCATATGTCGCCCAGGACTGTCTGACTCCAGCTGAGTCATTTCTGAAGAGACTTCAGGCAAGTCAAAGAAAGCCAAACACTGCCCAAGACCCAGACTTGAAATCTGAGACGCACCTCGGCATTGCAGTCACTGCCCTCCAGTGCCTGGACATTTGCTCTGTGATTGTCAGAGAGCTGAAAGGAGGGCTTTGCTGGGTTGTAGATGGCCAGGAGGTGAGGACGGGTTTGGGATTCCTTTTTTAGTACTCCGGGGAGTCTGGTCTCTCCTCCATACCTAGAACCCATAGGCAGACACGTCCTCTCCACCGGGCTCTGGTCATTGTACTAAGAGTTGTCTCCAGGGAAATATTACGAATGGCATCATTCAGGCATGCCCAAATAAAATTACCACCATCAAGGCCGTATTGTGAGCATGACAGAGGGGCTGAGGTCAATCATGACACTGTCCTCATTCTTGGCTTGAAAAGGAAACTGGATTCTGTGGGGTGGGACATTTGCTCCTTATATGGATTTAGAATCCCCAAGCAGTCACTCTTGGGAGGGGACAGCAGGGAAAAATGGTAGAAATAGAAGAAGAGAACAGGAAGCACTTGCCACAATGGAAGGGACAGATTAAGGCGGCGTGGGCCGTGTGCGAGAGTGAAAAAGCGTGCATGCGCACACGTGTACTTATCTGGGGATACCATGGTAAACGTGTTGCCTCCTGTTTAGGCGGCGAAAGAACGTTCTGATTCCTGACAACAGCTTCTAAAGCCGTAGAGAAACACCTGTTCATTTCCCACAGCCAGCTCTTCCTGTCTCATGAATTATCACTTGATCACCACTGTTCAGCACTGAAATCTAGTGATATGTGAGAGTCCTTTAGTGGGAAATCTCCTTGGTGTTGCCTTCTGCACCTGAGATGCCAGAATAAGAAATCAGACTATTATTTAGAAGGAATCTTCAAATGCATGAATTTTATGTGATGTGGTGTTCTGAAAAATAGTTGCTAGAAGCCTTTGGGGCACACTCTTAATTTAACAACAACAAAAAACTTCTGATAGCCTTTCTTAAGAATCTCCAAAGTAGCTAAATAAATTTGTTTTTTCTCCTCTAATACGTTCATGTAAATCAATCTCTCTTGCCTCCTCCACCCTCATTTATTGGTTTCATTCCTTGTCTGTGAGAATTTTCAATTTGTACTTCTTGTCCTAGTGAACAAATACTAGATATATACTCCCTAAGAGTCCCGGTTTGTGTCTATAAAGCCAGAGGGACAGGAGGCTGAGGAATTTCTGGTGAATTCAGGGCAGATTGGACAGAAGACCTGGTAAAGCCCCATGCTGGGGTAGGACCCTTTTATATCCTAGGTCCTCTGTGGGACAACTGTGTCTCCAGGGATGCTGTGGCAGGAAATGATTGATTTTGGTGCCAGCCTCACAGACCAAAAATATCATCTCAAGCATCCCATGTTCTTTTAATAACTCATTAGAAATCTGTCATCCATGACTTTGTTTAAATCTTTTTGAAGCTATTTTTTTACTTTTAGTGAACAGGAGCTTCTTGTGTAATGAGTTCAATAATTTTACAACTGGTGACCTGATCCTGTCACCTGGGTGCACTACAGTGACTGGCTTCACCTCCCAGTTCCACCCACACATTTCTCAACATGGGCATTTTTGGCAGAACCAGAGGCACCAAAAAATGGTTGCAACCCCCTTGACTTACATGCCTTACATATATGATCCCTGATTCTGTCATTCTTTGCTGTTTGGTCTTAAAAACTTTTATCTACAGAATAATTTTAGGATTATGTTTTACTTACAGAATCCAGATAAATACAAATTTAGATAGTCTCAAGAGGTTTTGAGTGGGTTTGTTTTGTTTTTTGTTTTCTTTTTGGGGTTATTTTAATTTATCTTATTTTTTTAAAAAAGAGTTTATTATTTATTTGAGAAAGACAGAATGAGAGAGAGAGAGAGATCACGAGAAGAGGGGAAGGGTAGAGGGAAAAGCAGACTCCCCACTGAGCAGGGAGCCCAATGGGGGACTCGATCCCAGGACCCTGGGATCATGACCTGAGCTGAAGGCAGATGCTTAACCGACTAAGCCACCCAAGCGCCTTATTTTATTTTGAAGGACCCAGAACTATCATGTATAGTGAGGGATTATCCCACCACATATACAGACACTTGGAGCTTCTCCCTCCTGCTAACAATTTTAGGGGCACCTACATGGAAGTTTGGTGTCCAAAGCCTTAGAAAGCAAGAGCTCCTCAAGGGCTAGTCTTTACCCACATTATCAGCCTCTTCTCCTGTCTCTGTAAACTGCACTCTTAAGCTGCACTGGGCTATTTATTTGCTAGTCCTGGAGAAGTCATGCTTATGTCTACAGGCCTTGGCATATGCTGTTCCCTTTGCTTAGAATTACCTTTGTCAGCCATTAAATAGAACAGTTCAAAACCTAACTTCTCCGCAACATCCCATTCTAGGTTCTTAGACGTCATCTAAGTCACCCCTTAAACTGTAATCACATAGACCTTTGCTCACACCTTTCTTTTAATAGGTTTTAGAATTCATTGTCATTTTTTTGTTATGTGCCCATTATCTATCTAGACTATCAGTTCTTCCAGAACAGAGACCACATCTTATAATTAGCAATCTAGCTTATCCTGGTACAATAGGTAATGGAGTGAGTATTTGCTGAAAACATGAATGAATGAGAGCATAAATGATGGTGTGCGGGGCTGAGAGGATTTGTATGAACAAACCAGCTCATTCACACACATATGCACACACCACACACACGCATGCCATGTACACAGATGCAGCACACACGTGTGCACAAAGGCGCACGTGCACACACATGCAGGTCTCAGTAAACTGGTGCGCCAGGCAGAGGCTGGGTAAAGTTGCAGGTGTAATTTTTTGTATTAGTGTCCTTAATCAATTTTCTTCCTTGTCTAAAAGTCATGAATGCTTATTGCTACTTTTCTCCTCATACATTAACCTAGATTTTTCACAGGGGAATTCATTTTAAATATCACTGGCCTGGGATTTGCTTGTTGTACTTCAAAAGAATGTTCAGCTATTTTTATGTATGCAGTACAAGGATACTAGGTGAAAAATATAAATACCCACACATGCTGTTTCCCTTCACCTTCTGGAACATTAAATATTCAGGAAAATCAGGCCCGTCATCGATTTTTCCATAATACCCCAATATGTATCATTAGTTGGCAATCTGTCAGGCCAGTTTCAATTCAAGTGACAGACTTCACGTTCAAATCAATTTCGATTAATTTTGTAAGCATCATTTAGAGAAACGTGGCATCAAACCCCCGATTTAAATCAAGATGTACGGCATCCTCCACTTTTCATTTATCTTGTCATTTTATGAGGAAAATGCAGTCTTTTGTTTGGCATTTTTTTATATACATAAAAACCCATGCTGCTTATCACTCCTGGTTCCATTATCCCCAAGATAGTCACTTTTTTTTCCCTCCTAACAGTTGATCCATTATTTTATTAGTGTCCAAAACGAGACCTCGCAGACAGTGATGATCAGAGAATAATGGAAATTAGAGATGGAAATGACAGATTAGGTCTCCTTGTCTGTTTCCTGGGGCTAATGTTCCTGTCAGTCTGCAACTCGCTGCTTTAGCCTGTCTTATTTTAAACGACACCAACATGGGTTCTCCACCAAGCCCCTAGAGGCTCTCGTCTACATCCCAAGACTGCCTGTACCATGCAGCCCGAGGGGATGACGAACCCTTGTGCGATTACCGATTGAAGCCAGGCCTGTCCTTACATGATCTGTCTGCAAGGCGCGGGATGTGGAGGCTTGAGCGATTAGCCACCAAATCCAATCACTGCAGAGGGCCAGCCTGCATCATTCAGGGCAAAAAGCGAAATGATATTTTGCTGTTGTTTTCTTCAGCAGCAAGTTTGCAGGCTAAGAGATAGAGAGCTGGTTATCCATCACCCTTTACAACGTTTTACTCAGTAAGAATCATCGCCAACCCAGATGCTCGGCCATCACGCAAGCTAAAATCCTGGCTCCCCATCCGTGATGCAAACATTTCAGGGGTCGGAGAGTGAGGGGACTAAGGTGACTCTAAAGAGCAAACAGCGCTCTGTATTCATACCCCACCTGACATCTATTAGCCAAGTCCTCGGTCCTCCACACCCATCTTTCAACAGCACGCCACCTCATGTGTATTTATACCCTTCTACAAACACCGTCCTCCAAATCCGGGGGACTGCCTCTCTGACAGGATCTCAAGTTCAATGGAAACAGAGCAATCCTTCATTTTCACCAACAGAAAAATTTCACGGCATTTTGACTTCCTCAAGTTTTCTGACCTGTGACTCAGATTTCCTTCCCCTAACTTCATTCTCTCTTGTCCTTATTCCTCAACCTCAACCCGTTCCAGAACATTTGCCCTCTTCTAACGTCGATGGGCATCTATCATGCCTTGACTTAGTCATCAGCTGGCCAGTTCTCCGAGTTGAGTCCTTCTATCCTTCACCATAAATCATTCCCTTGGGCTCTTCAATCATTTTTATTGCTCTTCTCCAAACTCTCACCCATTTGTCTCCATATTTATTGCTTTGAGAGTCCAGATCTACACTCCCTATTCTAGGCTCAGTCTCATCAGAATCCTACCTCAGGGATGAGTCCTCCATGCCAATGTATGAAATGATGGTGGTGCCTTTTTTCCACCTTGTCAGCCTGCAAACACATTTCCAACCTGCACAAATGCAATCGCTCTCAGATGGCTTGTGCCTTGATTTCTTTCTCGTGTCCCTGTTCCATCAACTGCTATTATTAGTTAGTGTTTATTGATCCCATTCTCTTCCCACCCTTCTCCATGAGCAAGCCAATGCAGAAAGCAGCTCTCAGCACCCAAAACAGAGTAGAAAGTTGCCTCTAAACTGAGGGCTTCGGGGGGGGTAATGGGATAGGCCGGTGATGGGTATTAAGGAGGGCACGTATTGCATGGTGCACTGGGTGTTATACACAAACAATGAATCATGGAACACTACATCAAAAACTAAGGGTATACTGTATGGTGACTAACATAACATAATAAAAAATTATTATTAAAAAAATAAAATAAAAAATAAAAAAATAAAAAGCGAAGGAAGACGCACAGGGCTGATGGTTGCCTGGCAATGTGAATGATCTTCATGCCACTGAATGGTGCACTTCAAAATGATTAAAATGGTTAATTTTATGTGATGTAGATTTTATCACAATAATTTTTTTTTAATGTAAAAAAATTAAAAGAAAAAGGCAAGACAAGGGAACTCTCATCCCAGTCATGTGTGCTTGGGGGAAAGCAAAGGTCTCAGAGGGAAAGGGTGACTGGGGATTTGGCAGAAGTATTCTGACTCAGTACGGAACACTCCCGCACGTCACCCTGGCTGACAGTGGTGGGGGAAGCACATTTCTCCTCACGTCTGTCTCTCAGAGCTCCTCAGGCTCTGGGAGAGCCACACAGGAGTCTAGGTGGCTTCGTGTGTCTCCAACAAAATCATCAGCTAAGTTCTGCCTGTGGAATCCTGGTGGCTGGCAGTGGAATGAAAAAGAAGACAGGGACAGCTTGATTTTCAGATCCCAGCTGGAGGCTGTGGGGCTGCGAGTCAGAGGCATCATCTCTGAACTCGTAAATGGAGAAAAAGATGACACGGACGTCACTGGAATGGTATAAATATGGAAATGCACGATGACATTTTTACCCATTCGCGATTCAGAATATAACCACCCTTTAGCTCCGTTCCCCTGCATGCAATTGCTCCGCGTCTCTTCTGCGCGAAGAAGGGTGACATCTGGGAAGTGGCTCGCTTGCCATCCCCTGCACTTACCCCTGGTTTGTGCCCCATTCATTCCGAATGCAAAGGTGCTTGTGCACTGGATCCTTCATGTAACCTTCATAGCAGAGGCATTCCCCTTAGAAGCAGGGTAGGAAGAAGAAACATGAAGCAATTGATTAACATGTCTGTTTGAGAAAATGAATGTGAAATGATCAGATTAAACTCCCGACTCTAATAATGGTGTGGATGAAACGATAAATCCCATTATGTCACACATCCCCGTCTCTACCGCCCACGTGAATGAACACACCCTCGATCTCTGCATCTTCTACTACGTGCTAATTTTCACTAGTGGAGAAACCTAACATTTACAAAGAACCTACTGTATGTGCTCTGTAAAAGCAAAGACCGGGAAGTCTCTGAGCGAAAGGACTTTTTCATCCTTATTTGCTCAGTGCCCAGTCTCCTGCAAGGCACATATTAGGTGATCAATGAATGTTTAAAGAGCTCCTAAGTGACTTATTTCATCAAATATTTCTAAGAAACTTGAAAAGTAGGTATTATCAGCTATGCTCTGCTGATAGAGGAAACTGAGGCTCAGAAAAATGAAGGGATCTGGAGACATTTATAAACGGCAGTTAACGTTTCAATCTATGACTTTCTGACTCCGGACCTTTATTCCCACTATGCCATGCTGTTAGCCCACAGAGCAACTACGTGCTTAGAGGAGGCCACTTATATCCGTTACCGTTTTAGAGGAATTCTGGGTTTTTGTTTTTAAATGAAAATGGCTAATGATTTTGGAGCTGTTAAACAGAAGGACCATCCACAATTCTCTATTTGTTTAGGATAGTACGATGCTTCATTACCACTAGTTACTCCATTAATATACCAAGGGGTTCACAACCCCTCTGGAATTGTATGCAAAACCGTATACGTGTGTGCATCTTCCCACGGCAGGATTCCATAACATTCATCTGATTTACAAGCAAACTCAAGACCCCCAAAGATTAAGAAGCATTGCCTGACTTACCACTGATCTTGAAAAAAAATTGCTCCTGTTCCCTTATATTAATAATTCCTTATGTAATGTTATATATCCCTAAACTGTGGAGACCAGTCCCACTTCAGCAGTAGTGTTAACTCTTTCACTGGCTGGTTAATTCGTAGGTAAAGAACAGGGCGTGACTTCCTATGATCTGTACGTAACAAAAGTGGCTTGCCCTCAGGAGACCAGGGGTACGCAGTTTCTTCATCTTTCTAGCAAGAAACACTTAAAAAAGGATACACATAGAATAATAGCTTTGAGTGCTGTTTTCTCTTTTCAAAGACAAAAACCAATAAAAATGAAGCAAAGTGGCCCCACAGTTATGAGGGAAGGGAATGGGTAGGTTCTAAAGCAATGAGTTTTTTGTTAGGATCTAAGCTTAACCATTCCTTTCAAGATGGACGTCTAAGCTACTCCCCCTCAGGACCCCACTACCAGATAACCCTCATTTTCTTCCCCCCAACACCTGCTTAGCTCAAGGTGCTTAGCAACTTCTTAGATTGTGGGGGCTCTACACAGAGTTTGAGGTCAGTCCTCTGTCTCCTGTATGGGACACTCAGGCTTCACATGACCTAGATTCGCAACAGGCTCGAATTCACGGGCTCCAGGGGATGCTGAGCTGTGGCTAGGAATGGTCAGGGAGCTAGGGGCGAACATAGGAAAACGAAGCTTGAAATTAGATGGGTGATAATCAAGCTTTCAGATGAAGGCTGTTTCTTTGGGAAAAGGAAAGATAAAGAAGGCAAGTTCCAGAGGCTCATGAAAGAAGAAAATCACCAAGGAGCCAGGCCGCCTGCTTACCAATTTCAAGGAAAGCAGGGGCTCGAGACTATCAGCTACACAAGGGCAGGAACAAGTTTCATTTTTCTGCACGAGTAGGAATTGTATACATAATGCATAACAGAAAATTCATTAATTAACTTAAAATTTTACCCTACATTTATAGCTAACACCACTACCATCATTCTCAAGACAGAGAGATCGAGGGCAATTAAAGGGGTCTAGGGCACAGACACGCTTTCCCCTTCAGAAGATCATCTCCTGATTGTCCTTGCGGACATCAGGCCTGGGTGTGACGTTAAAAAACAGGAAGTCACCTCAAGAGGTTGTCAGACCCATCACTCCGACTCTCAGAGGGTCTTGGCTAGAGGCCTTGCCCTAGAAATGCAGACTGACAGGAAAGGAAGTCCTTCCACATTTGATATCTAGTTACCACAAAACATGTAAAAATAAATGCACTAACAACTCAGAGTTCAAGCAGAGCCTGATTTTCCTAATGACGGCAATATGTACCATTTGTAGAGCACATTTACCTTTCTCAAATTGCCTTCAAAGTCATTATCTCCTTATGAGGTTTCATCCCTTATGACTATGTGGGGACACCACCGACAACAGAGAAATCTTTCCTCCATATAATGTCATGTGCAGCCCAAAGTCAGAGCAACAGAGACATTTTCAAACATATCAGGCTAGAGTTTGAGGATATCCAAAATCTGCCTCTCAAATGATCCTCATTTCCGGAACCCACCAAACGTCCCCCTTCTGCATTCCTCCTCAAAACCAGTTTGGCCATCTACACGGAAAGGAGTTTTGACTTGATGAGGGAAGTTGCTATGGCAACCAAATGCTAAATCTTGACTTTAAGAGGGGTTTCGTGCAAGCACGAGCTCCGACTGTTAGCTGTGAATTTTAAAGACCCCACAAGGGTGTTGGATGCCCTCCTAAGCTAGAAGTGTTACAGTCTCTGCATCTGCTGTGACAGATGGCGGGGAACACATGACGTGCCGACTCGGTGGCGGTGTTTGCAGGAATCCAATGGAGAGACGTGTCACGGCCACGGAGATGTGCCCAACCGGGAGGGAGTGTGCCCTGCAGGAGACACTCACGGGCAACCACACTACCAGAGAGCAGAAGCCCACCAAGAGGTGATCCAGGGAGGGCGAGGAAATGGCTACCCTTGATTTGTGCTCGGTACCCTGAGGTCACATGCCTTGAAGGAACTTGTATGGCTCCTGTGCCTTCCCTCATTGCCCATTCTACAGGTGAAGGACTGAGGTGCAAATCTCATCAAAGGATTAATGAAAGACCTTGAAGCTAGGGCTCCTCAGACATGACTGGGCTGGACTTGACGGGGCCAAAAGCCCCGAGTCACCTATCCTTCAGGTTGCTGTTGGCTTTTATTAAATGGAATTGGGTGATGACCTCCCTCTGAAAAGGGAAATCTCTGGAAGACATCTGGACTTGGATAATATCTAACTGCCTGGCCTCCTTCCCCGTGGAGACATCAGGCAAGAGGCAGGCCCAGAGTCAAACAGCCCTGCATGACTCTGGGAGGGCAGACAGAGGGAAATATGCCAAAGTACGTCCTGAAGGAAGGTGCTTTAATTGAGCCACAAAAGGGAGTTTGGAAAGAGTGGGCAATCCATGTGGCAGAAACAAAATGGGAGCTGTTCTACCCTGCCAAATTGAGCTCGAGAGAGAGAGAGAGGCAGTGGTTCAGACCGAGGAAAGGGGAGGAGAGCTACACTGAGTCTGGAAAAGTGGTCCAGCACCCCTTGCCAGATTTTACATATTTCTTTGTGGTTAGGACTAGCTTCTAGAAAGATGTGGGGTAGAAGGAATTTCTGTGGATGGCAATCTTGGATGGCAATTAAAATTTGATTTAGCTTGGGAGACTCTGCTCCTTGCAGACCCATAAAAGCTACATATCTTGAAAAGGGCAGTGAGGGTCTGTGGCCAGGGCTGACGGGAGCTATGAGATCAAGCAGGTGTGTGCAGCCTCCGCAGTCGCCCAACCGGCTGAACACAGCCCGGGCCTGGAGGGGTGAGAAACGCTAAGGATAGCAGTTAGGCTGTGGTTCCCTCAAAAGCCAAGCAAGCAAGCAAACAGACAACGGTAAGAAAAACCCTTAGGGGGCGCCTGGGTGACGCAGTCCTTAAGCGTCTGCCTTTGGCTCAGGGCATGATCCCAGCATTGTGGGATCGAGCCCCACATCAGGCTCCTGTGCTAGGAGCCTGCTTCTTCTTCTCCCACTCCCCCTGCTTATGTTCCCTCTCTCGCTTGCTGTCTCTGTCAAATAAATAAAACAAAATCTTTAAAAAAAAAAAAGAAAAGAAAAGAAAAACCCTTAGAATGCACAGGAAAAGTCAACCTCTGGCTGCATCCAGCCAGGGCACTATGCCATTCAACCTCACTGGTCTGCTGTCAGCCCACCGGAGCCGGAGACACACCCGGGTCATAAACCTGGGAGGATCTGGGGAAGAATGTCAGTGTGCATTGGCCAAGAACTTCCAGGCACTGGGCTCCCAGTTCCAGGTACGTTACATCCCCTCCAGATAGTGTGTTGCTAGAATGTAAAAGGGAATTTGCAATGGAAAACAGACCAGCAAGCTTCCTCCAGCGCCAGCTCTTCTGCCGATACCTGACACATCTTTGCAAGGTCTAGGGAGCCACCTCTGTAAGCGGGGCTGGGGAGCTACAGAGGAGCGTAATGACACTTGTCCTTTCTCTGCCCTTTTCTCCCTGCTGTTTCTACAGGTGCCATGACAATGATCACAAACTTAGTGGTTGAAGCAGCAGTAATTTATTATCTTACAGCTCTGTAGGTCAGAAGTCTGACCTAAGTCTCACGGGGCTAAACACAAGGGGTCCGTAGGGCTACGTTCCTTTTCGGAGCCTCGTAATGAGAAACTGCTTCCTTGCCTTTGCCGCCTTCTGGAGGCCGCCCCCATTCCTTACACAGTGCCCCCTTTCTCTACTTCAAAGCCGGCAGTGGCTGGTGGGGTCCTTCTCATGTTCGTGTCGTAGGATCTGGTCTCTTCTTCTGCCCCCCTCTTCCACTTTTAAGTGGGCCCATCTGGTTGATCCAAGATACTCTCCTCATTTTATTTTATTTTTTTTTTAAAGATTTGTTTATTTATTTATTTGAAAGCGGGGGGAGTGGGCTAGAGTGAGCAGGGCGAAGGGCAGAGGGAGAGAATTTCAAGCAGACTCTCCACTGAGCAGGGAGCCCAACTCAGGGCTCGATCTCACAACCCTGAGGGCATGACCTGAGCCAAAACCCAGAGTCAGACGCCAAAACCAAGAGTTCACTGATTGAGCCCCCCAGGCGCCCTACTCTCCTCATTTTAAAGCCAGTTGTTTAGCAACCTTAATTCACCTTCACCATATAACGTAATTCATTCACAGGTTCTGGGGATGAGGAGGAGAACATCTTGGGGGGCAAAGTATTCTGCCTACCACAGCTGCTATTCAGGACCACTGTGCAGGTGATTAGTAAATACACGCTTAACTCTGGAACCCTCTGGAAGGTTGCCTGAGGAGAGCTCCAGGCCCCAGAGGATGCTCCTTTGCAGTGACTGAGCGTGTGTGTTTGTGTGTTTGTGCAGCGTGTATGTGAAGAAGTACACACGTGCACTTGCACAGTTCCGAATCTCCATATGGGCAGACCCCTCAGCATGGCTGGGAAAGCACATGTCCCAACACTATGACATTTCCAAGTGAGTTAGCTGGAGGGTTGCAAAAATAACGTCGGCTTGACTTGCAGCCAATTCCCACACTCAGCTCTTTGGAGAAAGGCTCTAGGATGGAGTGTGGGAGGCGATAAAGTTTCTTACTGACGGGCATGTGGGTTGACCACATCATCCCATGTGCGGGAAGAAGCAGGGTGGGAAGGGGGAGGGCTTCCATTTCCAGCATTAATGAAAATAAAAGTCTCTGCAGCAGCATTTCTCAGCTGCTCCCCCCAAATGAAGATGTTGCACCTTAGCTCTCTGGTGTGGCATCTGGGTTCCTCTCTGCAGTCTCCCTCCTGGTCTTCCAGTTGGATATTCGTTCATTGTCACAGATACTGGGAAGCCACTAGCAGAGGAGGGCTTCCCAAAGTCATTTTCAGCAAGGATTAGAAATGAGACGTCTGGAAAGACTGAAGAGGCAGGTGATGAGAACTTCACTGTGGACAAGCAGCCAGCCCGGCTCCTGGCTCGGGAAGCACACTCAGTAATGACGGCTGCTTGCATAGTCTTCAACGACAAATATGTTGGATCTGACATGTCTGGGGAAATCAAGCAACCCTTGATAATCCCACCTCTGCTCTGACTTCATGATGGATGGAACACAGACTATGCCTTAGGAAGCTGCGGGGCTTTGGGTGAGTTATGTACATTCTTGGGGGAATTCACACATTGATCTAAAGGAGGTCATTTCTCTCTAAGACCCCTCCATGCTCAAAACACCAATCCCTTCTCCCCACATGTAATTGAAAGTGCTTCCTGTTCTTTAAAACCTCAGTAGAACCTTCCAAGGCCCTCTGGAGAATCAGGCTTGTCTCAGAAGTGAGTTTAAGCACTGAGCTTGTCCCAGGATCTCTCACTCCAAGTCAGCCAGGGGGACCAGAAACCAGCTCTGATCATGGAAAGGCTCCTCTTTGGAGATGAGCCCTTTTTCCTTTTTCCCAAGCACACTGGCTTTTGGGCATGGTGATCAACCCATCTGTTTGATTTGGTGTTTGCCTGACAGCGTGGGAAGAGCAGTAAGTAAGCACAGTCTTAGATATCAGATGTTTGAAATTCTATACTTTCTTTTCCATATGGGGGCCTGGAATCCCGACGATGGGCCCAGGTGAAAACAACTCTTAGACCTAAGAAAATGAACTCTGAATGTTGCAGCCACCTGTTACTCTTCCAAAGACACACAGAAATGCATTGTAACAGAAACAGGGCTCTATCTCTTGGACTCAGTCTCTACTAATAGCCCTCCACCCGAGCACCTGAAAAAAACGCATCTGTAGGAGTGTGTGTGCCTGTGTGTGTATGTGTGCACGTGTGTGTGTGTGCAGGTGTGTGTATGTGTGCACGTGTGTGCATGTGCGTGTACTCGTATGTGTGTGTGCGCACGTGTGTGTATGTGTGCACGTGTGTGCATGTGCGTGTACTCGTATATATGTGTGTGTATGTGTGCACGTGTGTGTATGTGTGCGCATGTGTGCATGTGCGTGTACTCGTATATATGTGTGCGTGTGTGTGGTGGAGGAGAAGGGGCTGTACATGAGGCACAGGGAGCTGGAGGAATTGGCCCCCAGCTTCCTACACTTCCCTTGGGGGTCTTAGCTCTCATTACATGCCTTCCTTTGTTCTAAGACATTACACGACTTCCCCGGGAACGATCTATCTGTGGTACTGAATCTATTGGACCCAGGTCCTGATGAAGACTGTTGTAAATGAACCCCTTCTACAAGGAAAGTGCACAGCAACCCGGAAGGAGGGGCCCACACTCCTCAGGATCGTGGAGCTCACGAAGCTCTGGGCGTGCCACCATGTGTGCCGTGTCCCAATGTGGACCCTCTCGGGGAAGCCCCAGCCCCATCTGATAACATGACAGCCTGAGAGATGTCTCTCCCCGTGGTCCCAGTAATCTCTCTCCTAGAATTTACCCGAAGAAAATAACTTCATTTATGTGGAAATGCATTTATGTGGAAAGATATTCATTTTGGTAGTATTTGTAAAAATTAAAAATTTAAAGCATCCTAAATGTCAAATAATAGGGGACTATTTAAATGAGCTATGATATGGACGTACAATGGAATACCAAATAGCCATTAAAATTATGTTATTGAGGATTATTTAATGGTTCTGGAAAAATTTCATGATAGAATGTGAAGTGAAAAAATCAAGAAAACGCTACTGGACTTAGTGTGCTTATAAGTCTCTAAAACTCATGCTCAGATAAAAGATCAGAAGGAAGGACATTACAATTTTAAAGTGATTTCTCTAGGAGATAGAATCATAGATGATTATTATTTTCTCCTATAAACTTTTCTAAATTTTCCAAATTTTCTGCAATACACAAGCATAAAAAGTCTAGCCCCAGAAGCTGACATCCGCTGACGGGATGGCAAATGGATGGTGGAGGTCATCCTAAACTGGCCTGTCTGGGGTACAGAGTAGGGGCTACAGATAGGATTCTTCCAAGGCTTCTGCCAGAAGATGACACATTTTAAGTCAACATGTTCAGGGGCCCAGCCGCACACTGGTAGCTTGCACCGTCTAGGCCCCCAAAGGCAATGGAAACATCGGGAGAGGTGGTCTGGGTTTCCATGGGGGTGATTGCAAGAGGCATGAACTCTGACAGTTACCCGCTGCCCGGTGCTCCTGCCTACCAGTTTCGGGGTCACATTGGTGTTCACAGGGGTCCAGGAGCCGCCGGGCACAGAGGTCCATGGCCCAGGGCCCACTGGAGTTCTGCTGAGAGAAGAGGACCACTTGAGCGGGGTTCAGCCAGTCACTGGCATCCAGCTGGCTCCCCTCCAGCAGGATGAAGCGGCTCCCTGCAGGAGAGAGAGAGGAGGCGTGCCTGCGCGTGCACACACGCAACACACACATACGTGCGTGCACACACACGCATCGCTCAAGACACAGTAAGGGATGCTGCACAGGTTAGCCCAATCCGAGGTCAGTACTCCTACCAGCCCCAGCCTGTCATGAGCCCCCGAGCAAGGGATCCGCAGATGGAGGCTCGGCCACCACGTGGACCTCCTGCTGCCCTTGCTCCATTGTCCCCCTTTGCTCCACCCCATCTCTATCAGGGTGGGCCTGGGGGATGCTGGGACAGAGCAGCTCTGTGATGGCCACGGCATGGCTCCATCAGACCCAGCCACAGGCACTGGCATTCACCCAAGGAGCAGGGGCCTGCTGCCTGGACTCCTCCACTTGCCATGAAATAGCAGGCCCTCTAATAGCGCGCATAGTCCCCACCTGTTTTCACCCTTCTAGCAGCAGAGAGAAGAGACATTAACAAGTCAATTAGGTGCTCTGGGCCTCATGAACTCAGGGCCTCCAGAAACTGTACTGCTCCCTCATTATATTGGGGTCCCCCTGGACAAAAGGAAAATATTGCTTCAGAGTTCTAGGCTTTTAGCAAGTTCCTACAATTAGGAATTTCTCATCTGGGCATACCAAACCAAAGCATGGCTGATTCTTAATCACCTTCACTGGTCGACTTAGCTTCTCTCTTCCCAAAAGCCAGAGAATCTCTCGGTGCCTATCTACCTGTATCCAGCATGCTCTGTATTTCTCTACGAAGACAGGGGCTTATTTTAAAGCAAACAGAAATGAGAAATTGGAATGGGCATAGAGAAGAAGAGGTAATCTGTTCAATTTTGTGGGGTTTTTTTTAACCTGCTTTCTGATTTTGTCGATGGACAATCCAAATTTGTCCTAAGCCTTACTTATCTGGGTTTATTTTCCCTCACTTACAGTAATAAGTAACAGTGACCCCTGGCTTCTCTATCTTCCTGACCCAACGTGAAAACTTCCCCTTTGGGGAGGAAGCTGCATCCACGGAGGCGAGCTTACCATCGGCGATCAGGTGCTCAGGGACGTGCAGGGTGATTTTGACAACGAGGGGGCAGCTGACGTGGGAGGAGCACACAAGGCCGATCACGCAGCTGGTGATGCTGATCAGTGTCAAGGTGGTCTTATTCACAGGACTTCTGGGAGAGCCCACTGGAAGCAAGATACAAGCAAGACACATGGCGGTAAGAATCTTGGCAGTGGGAGGCCGATCTGGCTTTCTGCTGCCCAACCCAGCAAACAGGGGAGGCAGTGGGCAAACCTAGCCCTGGCAGGGAATGTTCCATCTTCATGGAACACCATGTCGGCAGCTAGAGTCAGAGGGGCTCAGCCTACTGGTGGCCCTCGGGGTCAACAACGGTCAGTTGTGTGCAAGTTCTCCGCACTCTTCCTGGGACAGGTTCACAAAGAAATGAGAAAGGAAGGCATTCTCCCCCGCTACTCGCCTGGCTGAGCTCCAACCTCTTGCCCAAGGGTGGCAAGGATGCTTCTACCACGTGCTAGAACTCTCTGCACTTCTCACCGCTTCTCACAGCTGGCGCTCTCAAAAACCAGGTCCTTCCTCCCAGGGTTCAAAGTACTTCGCAAACTGCCTCTTGAGAAACTTCCTAAGCTCTGTGGGTGGGAGTCCTACAGGTGACACTTTGTCTACGGGACCAAGCAGGAAGGAGGGAAGTCTGGTCTGTATGTGTAGAGGATGCCGTCATGCCTGAAGGGTCCCCCAGCCCTGCAGTCACTGGGGTGAGATTATAAATGGCAGCCTCGTGAGCGAATAAGGATGCCGAGAAGACACTTGCAGGCAGGTGCGGACAGGAATAGGAAGGAAGGTTTTCATGGTGTGTCTCTGTTTTCGGTTTTTGTGCAGAGGATAAAATGGTAGTAACAAGCGGGACGTTTCATGTGGAGGCAAAACAGATGTGGGGAAGTAGGAAAGCAAGGCAAGTGGCCAACAAAATGTGTCCTTTGTCATTTTCTTATGGTCTGGTCTGTGTTGGCATTTATGACTGATAGAAATAAAAGCTATCTATTATGTCGGACAGCGGGCGAAGTGCTTTACATACATTATTTTATTTTTATTATTTGCTTCCTTAGAATAAATCTAGGAGTCTGGATAGTAACTACCCACTTCACAGGTAAGGAAAATCAGTCTCAAGGAGATCAACCTCATAGTGACAGTTAAAATCTACAAAGCGTCATTATGTGTCAGGGCCAGCGTTCAGGCTTTGCGTGGCTCGTGTCACTTAACGATGACTACGGTCTGATGAGGCAATGCCCACAGAGGGACAATCAAAGAGGTGACAGGGCACGTCCAGGGTCAAGCTGCTACTAAGGAGCTGGGATGGAGGCAGGGGTCCAGCTGAGGCGACAGCCCCCAGACAGGGCACTACTCAATCTTTGGGCCCAGGGGAGTCTTTGGAACGGCTGTTTTCAGGACCACGGGACGGTATGGGTCCGTGGCTGCACCCATCAAATCCGTTATGGCAGCAGGTGCTCTGAGCTGCGTGCTGGCAGGAGTTGGGGGATGAGACACCACAGCGTGGGAGACGGCCTCGGGATCCTCTGTCCCTTGCTACCTGGAGATATTCTTTTCACCTTAGGAGCCTTTCACCAGGGGGTTTATTTCCCCACACTTACGAATCTCTACTCCCAGCGCAAATCGGGCCTGAGCACCAGATCCGCCACCAACCAGCATGTCCCCCAGGCACTCGAAAGCGAGACTGGACCCTCCCTCTTCCTCCGATTTCCACCACCGGAGAACGGCGCCCTGAGCTACTTGGTTTCTCCAGTCGGAAAACTCCTGTCCGACCCTGCCCTCCGTGATACAAGCCATGCCCTCCCTCCCTCCACGCCATGAAATCTGTTTCCAGCTTCTGTCCAAAGTCTCTCTGGCCTTCATTTTCTCCATCCCAACCGCACCCAGCACCGCACACCTGGACTGCCGCAAGAGCTGTGTGCCTGGTCTCCCTGCCTCAACCCCCCCCACCCCACAGCAGGCACCCTTCGGGAATCCGAGCGGAACAGGGCGACGCTCTTGGAAAGCCTCCGGATGTGCCAACCGAAGCGTTAGGTCCGAGTCCTCTGGCCAAGGCGCGTGCTGTCTCCTGATCCCCCAGCCTTACTTCCTAAGCAAACCGCAAACCCGCACCATACACTTCATTCTAGTAAACCCTTTCCCACTCTCTGACTAGACCATTATCGTTTGTGCCTCTGTGACTTTGCACATATCATTTCCTCCTCCACAGAATGCCATTTTGTCACCTTGTCAGCCTGGTATACACCTACTCTTCAAGTCTCCGTGCCAACAGCATCTCCTTGTAAACACTTCCCTGAAACCTTTAAGAGCAGATTCTCACTCATCCCTTGCTGTTCCTCTAGCCCTGGTGCACCCTGCTGTTAAAGCTTTTATCACACGGTGTTGTCACTGTTTACAGGCACTTGCCGCTGCTCTCCTGTGATTGCAGTAACTTGCTACTCATCTTCCTGCTTCCCCGGTCCTTCTGGATCATCCACCCACCATCCAGTATCTCTACCTGACTTCGAAATGTCCAGTGGGCCTACAGAACCAAGTGCAAACTCATGGCTCAGGTGCGGTCCTTGGGGAGACGGCCTGCTATCCATCCCCATCCCTGCTGCCCCGTGGCCTATGTTCTTACAACCTGCCATACAGAACTGCTTTCACTTGCTTAAAAATACCATGTTCTTTTGTGCCTTCCAGGCTTCCTATATGCTGTTTTCCTTACTAGGATGTCCTTACCCTAGATTCTCCTCTTTCAAGAAATTCTATACATTGTATATAACCCAGTTCTAATTATTTTCTCCTTCTTTGTCTCAAATTGCTGCCAGGTAGAATAACCTGTTCTGTCCTCTGAGTACTCATGTTACTTTATTTACAATATTAAATTAAGCCTTATCACTGTGGCATGTTTTCATGTTTCTACCTTCCATCACAAAGCCTGACCTATGGCAGGTGAGTTATAAAATTTCTTGCCGGCCTGATTGATGTATTCAGTTCAATTCAACAAACACTTACAAGCATCTATTATAGGCAAAATCCTTCACTGGGCACTTTGGAAAAATAAATTAGACATGCCCATCCCTAAGAAGCTTACAGTCTAGTTAATAGCAATAAACAGCTGATGTACTAGGAGAGCTTGGTATTTTAAAGGAACAGTTTTATGCTGCAAAGAAACTCATTCTAATTCATTACTATGGATTTTCTTAAACAGGATTTTATTAAAGCAGAACACACCCCGCTCAGGGTTGGATGGGCCGAGGCTGACTGTCCGCTGTATATAAATATGTAAAGAGATCAAGGGATCTACATTCTCACCTCAGGGATACTGGGGCATCAGACGTTAGGCCGTCCAGAGCCCCACTGATCTCTTGAGAAAAGTGGTGGGAAGAACTTTTGTCCCAATAGCCTCAAAGCTTTGAGAAACTAAAGAATTAAAAGGGCTGCTTCCAATTTCTGGGAAGAATGCCCTCAGTGTGGAAGGAACTCAAGTAGAGGTAGGAGAGAGCCAGACTGTAAATGTCTTTTGGGGGGCGTTGGTTGATCATTGGTTGGGGAAAATGCCATTGGGTATAACACAAGGGGAGGCCACTCAAACAGCCTTCACTGTATCGCAAGGGGCCCCTGTCCAAAATTCCTTAAGGTGGAGTATTGCACAAGCCTGAGGCCGCACTGCGGAGAGGTCTGGACCCACCGACAACAGGGACCGCATAGCACTCTGCCAGTCACCCAAAAAGCACATTTTAATATAATTTAATGCTTTCAGGAGCCCTGTGTGTGAGATCTTATTGACACACTTCCTACATGAGGAAACAGGCTCAGAGAAGCTGTTGTTCTCCTCCAATATCACACAGCAAGTAAATGGTGAAGCCTACTGAACCCAGACCTCCCTCAGTGACAACAGTGCTACCAGCAAGGGGACTGGCAGTGACCCCTCATCTGCCACAGCCCCACCTGAGCATCGGGGCCAGTGGCCCAAGGAGTGTCTGCGCAGAAGGACAGCTCTGGCGGTGCAGAGCAGAATGCGTGAACTCACCGGGACCCTGCCGGGAGAAAGGCAGGGACTTGGAGGCTGGGGTCCCGTGATTCCAGGGGGGACGAGATGAAGGGTCAAGTACCGTTACACACGAATCGCAGGCCATAGATCGTTCCTCAGTGACCCCGCCTCCCAACCGCTGCCTCGCCCAGTCCCGTGGCCGGCATGGCTGGGTGAGCAAGGGTACATATATCGTCCACATTTTCACATACAACACACTTTATCAACTTTATTTCCTGTGTCTAAAAAGCAAAATATGACTCCTGAGGCTTCCAGAAGGAATTGAGAGTCTTCTGACCAAGAAATAGCCTTTCAAACAACTTGAAAACTTGTTTGAGAGTGCCATTATCTGGGAGAGATGATTCTCGGAAATTTTCCACTCTAGGCTCTTCTTTCTTCCTCAGGAGGAAACACCAGCTGTGGTCCAAGGACGCTTCCTGCAGAAACTGGCTTGGGTCCACACAGCCCCCAGCCCGACCCAGCATCTCTGCAGCTCCTTGCCTCCCCTGACCAGAGCCCTGCCACCCGCTGTGCCCCTCCGACCTTCCCACCTCTGCTGCGCCTCCGGCTCCGTGAGGGGTCGGTGTAGAAGGTCAGCTGGGGGTCGTTTTCTGTCTCAGTGCCAGAATCTCCTTCAGGGTTCAGGAAGGCGGAACCAGCTATAATGAAAAGAAGCACAGCACAGTCGACATCTTCACTTTTTTCTTCATGACACCAAATCACTGGGCAAGTTCAAGAGAAAAATCGATAAAAACAAGAGCGGGTTGACTGACAATTTGGGAGGAGTAGACACGGACACTGGAGCTTCCGATACACAGATTTATTGGAGAAGCGGACCTTTTCGTGACAGCGGTCACTGGAGCCCACCTCCACCCAGCCTGGGTTCCCCCCAACTTGGGCCCCTCCCGGCAGCACGGCCAGAGAGGACCTTCACAGATGGTGGGTGGAAAGGGACGGAAGGAAAATTTGCCTCCTCAGAAGTTAGGATATTATATTTTTGCTTTTCTCTGGTCCTAGAATTAATATACATTCAATGGGAAAAAGAGGAAAAAAATAATAAAGAGAATGCAGAGAAACGTGCAAAGGGAACAACCCTAATGTCCTCTAAATCCTGTCAATCAGAGAAAAACTCTGTTCACACTTGACATATATGCTCTCTGTCTTTTTCTGATACAGAAATAGGTAAAGGTTTTTTAATCTCCCCTTACAAATGGCATTTTGCTGTACCTTCAATTTTACAGCCTTGGTTTTTTTTTTCCATTTAATAAATGGGTGGGCGACTTTCCATATGAACAAATATGGATCTATCTATCATCGTAAATGGCTGCCTGATAAGCTGCTGGACGAGAGACAGACGTGCAGGTAGTTAACCGATTCCCTATTGATGGACACTTAAGCTATTTCCAATTTTTCGCCCTTTTAAACAATGTTGCGATGAACAGCCTTTTACACACAGCTTTGCACAGTTGTCCAATTATTTCCTAAGGATAAATTCTTGTTTATGAAATTACCTGGTCAGAAGGTTTGTACATTTGAGTTTTTTGGCTAAGTAACATTCAACAGGCTTCCAGGAAGACTGGGCCCAAACACACAGCCTCCAACCATGTCTGCGAGTCAGGGGTCCAGGATATGATGGTCCTGCCTCCACCGGTATTAAGGAGTCCGCCCCCCGCAAGCCCTCCCATCACACACAGATACCTCTTGCCTTGTTGTTGATCCGCTTCCTCTGGCTACTGGAGGTGTGCGAGAGCAGAGTGGCCTGCTGGTGGTTGGAGTCCACGGGGCTGGTGGCGATGATGTTATCCTTGTATTTGTTCATCAGCGACAGCTTGGCATTGTCACTTCCTGCAGAAGGAAAAGTCAAGGCAGGTTCTTTCAGAGAAAAGTCCAAGAGAAAGTGGGAGCCAGGAAAGCTGCATGAACCACGTACATGGAGTTTCACAGAACTGAAATAAGGAACCTTTAAAGTGAGAGATTGGCAGAGACTAAATACTCCTGTGATTAATGCAGGGCTACAAAACTGAGGGAGGAGAGAAGGAGAGAGATGACAACTGAAAATCCAAGTTAACTGACTCCGTATTGATCAGGGTCACCATGTGTGGCCTGGGGCTGGAGACAGAAAACAGACTCCTTTCTCTGGGGCACCACAGAGTTTTAAAAGAAGATGAATTTGAGTGCATTTGGGCAGAACATGCCCTTTCCCTCTTCCATCCCAGTCCGCACCATTCCCTACTGTCTGACAACCAGCTGCTGCACATACTCGCGACACTTGCTGCTCTGGAGTTTGTAACCCCGAGTATCATATGGCTGCCTGGTGGGCTTAGCACCACGCCAGGTGCTATGGGGAATATAAGGCATTGAAGGCGTGTTGCCCATCCTCAAGGAGTTCCCAGACTTTAAACCTCATTAAAAAGTGGCTATTCATACAGGATCTCTTCTAGATACCAAGCAGAATGGAGACTTATTTTTTTTTTTTTACTCAAGATTTATTTATTTAGGGGCGCCTGGGTGGCATGGCGGTTAAGCGTCTGCCTTCGGCTCAGGGCGTGATCCTGGCGTTATGGGATCGAGCCCCATATCAGGCTCTTCCGCTATGAGCCTGCTTCTTCCTGTCCCGCTCCCCCTGCTTGTGTTCCCTCTCTCACTGGCTGTCTCTATCTCTGTCTCTGTCGCATAAATAAATAAAATCTTTAAAAAAAAAAGATTTATTTATTTACTTGGCGGGGGAGGGTAGAGGGAGAGAATCTTTAAGCAGACTCCCCACTGAGCGTGAAGCCAGATGCGGGACTCGATCTCATGACCCATGATCATGACCTGAGTCGAAAACAAGACTCAGATGCTCAACCAACTGGGCCACCTAGGCGCCCCAGCATGGAGACTTCTATGATGTGACTTCCCACTTTTCAAGCCCCACTGAAAGTCTACATATCTTAAGCAATATTCCGAAAGGAAAAATGTCTTCTTTAAAGATAATTGAGCAGTTTTTTGAGGGATCACTGTCTTGGGGTTTTACCTAAGAGGAGCTGATTATTTATGGAAGTTCCAGAGAGAGACAGGAAGGCCACTNAAAGAAAATGTCTTCTTTAAAGATAATTGAGCAGTTTTTTGAGGGATCACTGTCTTGGGGTTTTACCTAAGAGGAGCTGATTATTTATGGAAGTTCCAGAGAGAGACAGGAAGGCCACTATAAAAGAAAAGTACGGTCATTTTCTCTCTGCATTTTGTTGACCCTGATTTGGTTCAGCCCAATCAGGTCCAGGTCTTTTACACCCAGCATCTCCATAGAAACACAAGGCATCTAAGGTCGGACAGCTTGATTGCATTCCTAATCTTCTTTGAAGAAGTACAACCTTTGTAAAGACCACAGAGGCATGGACAAGACAACACAAAGAACGACACCCACCCCAGACCAAAGTCTCCAGAGTCATAGAAAAGAACAGACACCTTTGTCCCTTCCACTTCAACGGATAATTAAATCGCCTAAGTAAACATGAGAGTAAGTAAACATGCAAAAATGCCATACACACACGTTGATCTTTCTTGCTAGCTTCTTATGTCCCGGGGGACTGCTCTATTATGTATGAAAAAGGCTCTATCTAACCCACTCTTCTGTTAGATGTAAAGGTATCTCTGCTTCCAGTGCAAAGGGGCAGTGGAGAGGGATTCCATGGGTACTTGTTCTGATTTCCCACATAGAAAGCAGCTCCCATTGTCTCAGGAAAGTGTGGACCCTTCTGGCCCCCCTGGGAAAGGTCACAGGAACATGCCACTATGCACGACAACCCGTTCCAAGATTAGAAAAGCTGTTCCCTGCTTGCTCCCTAGTTGCCCAAGAGGAGGAGCGACTTGCCCACCTGGAGTGAGGTCCATCCCTGCCTTCTCGTTGCAGCCCTGCAGGGAGTCCAGAGTGCGGGTGACCTGGCTGGCGAAGTCCTCCCCTCCGTTCATGCACTCCCTCTGCAGGTGGTGGCGCAGGTCGGTGATGTCGTACTCATAGCCGTCCAGGATGGGCGTCTCCCGGATGCTCAGGGTGCCGCTGGAGTTGTGGCCCTGCACGCGGGCGTTGCGCAGACTTTCCCGTCCGTGCCCGCCAATCAGCACGGAGGGAATGTAGTGAATCTCGTTGGCCGCCTCGGCGCTGGCGCTCTTCTGGGGCTGGGGCACCCGGCGGCGCTTGCACCAGCGTCGGCGAGTGTACAGGATCATCACCAGGCACAAGATGGACAGCAGGAGAGCGATCATGCCACCCTGCGAAGAGAGGACCGCAGAGACTTGTGGGAAGGTGGGTGAGCTCCTCCCACCAAGAGGCATCGCCCCTCCCCCACCACCATCCATGGCTCACTCATTCATTCATTCACTCAGGTGCGGTAGGCGCTTAGAGCAAGCAGCACTCAGCGGCAAAGGCACAGTCCGTGGTGAAGGGTGTTTAAGGAAAATGGAGAAAAATGGAACTGTGATGACCAGTGCATGATTTCAGTGATTCGCAGTCGTTTCTGGCTTAGCAAACAATGGGAAAGAGCAGTGTGTGTGTGTGTGTGTGTGTGTATGATTTCAGTTGTAGAAATAGCGGAGAGGGTTAGTTTGTTAAGGCAAATCTGTTACACATAAAGCTGGCTTCCTGCCAGTTTTTAGCAGCAGAATGGCATCTCGTTTTTTCCTGTTTCACATCTTAAAATCAGCCACGTATAGATTCTAACTCTGGCTACATCAATGATCAGTGGGTCCCCAAAATCTGAAACCTCAAATTCCCTCTCTGTATAATGGAGAAGGTGCCACTTAGCCTGGGAAGGTGGTGGTAAGGGCGACGTTAGGGAACTGTGCACAGTGCCTAATGGAGTGTGTCACGTAGAATCATGGATGGCCTCAGCTGACCTTAAATGTCCCCATCAGCGTAGGGGAAGATCATCAACCAACCCAAAGAGAAGTTTATGTCCATTAGGGATCTACAAGCAAGTGTGTGGCAGACCCTCACCATCTGAACGTGACCTTTTGGATCACTATGGCTTTAGGGGACAGCTTACTCCCACTCACGGGGTCCTGAGTGATCTCCCATTCTTGCTCGAGGGAAGGACTGAGACCCACGTCCTGTAGTCAGGCTGGCAAAGGAGTTTCCTTCTGAACCTTCTCATGTGCCCAGGCTACCCTCTGAGGCCACTCCTTAAACACCAGGACTCCACTCCATTGTCTAGCAGAGGCCAGGATGCCATGCTCCGTGGCACCGAGCCCCTCACCTTGACATCCAGGGGCACAGGGTTTGGAGGCAAGGCCTTGCACACCCGTTGTTCCCCAGCACTCAGCAGACATAAATCTTCCAGTGCACAATCTGTATTCACTCCCTTTATTTTGGTCAGTATCTCTCCAAACCTATTTCATTAGGTGGGGTTGTGCCAAATGGTTCTGCTCTCGACTTGGGCTTCAGTCACTGCCACCCATCCCACAGGTTAGAGATGAAAACCCCTTATTAATTCCTGGGGGGCCCATGCACACCAGGCTGGGTCAAGATTATCCCCTCAAACACACGAGCCGGGGCTTTCTCCAGTCTTATGAGAATTAGATCTTGAATTTATAAAGTTCCTCTCCTGATAAAACTTCCCATTTACCTTCCCTCCCCCACTAGCACCGTGACCAAAGCAACACACACACACACACACACACACACAGTGTTGCTGCTTTCAAACGGGCACAGCAGCTGAGACAAGAAGCAACAATCAGTTGCCGGGTGACAGGTCATGTCAGGTGGCTCTTTGGGGACATACACTGGCCTCCAGGGTTTTCAGATTTTTCCTTTATCTGAGGAACGGGTTCTGCTGGTGAAATCTCTCACGCAAGTAGAGCGTAAATGTGAAGCTGCCCCGGTGGCAGTGTGGGTGGGAGCGCAGGGGCAACTGTTCCACGTCGGGGCTGACTGGTGCCTCCCTGCAGCCCACTGTCCCCCCAGGCAGGCCTACAGACGCCCCCTGCCCCCCAGTGTGGCAGCGCCCCCGGCCGGAGCACCGCTCCAGCTGCTGAGAGCCCGTGCTCAAGTCCAGCCAGCTAGTTTCTCGGTATCTCGGAGTCAGACCCGCCATCCTTTCCTTCACCCCAAACGGAAACTGCAACAATAGGCAATTAAGCCACACAGAAAGAATAACTTCCCGAGTGAGAGAAGTTGTCAGACATTGAATTAGGCTTGTGAAAGCAAGAGGTAATTTTATTCCCTAAAGAGCTATAACACTAGCATAAACATCAATCTCTGAGGAATGGCTGAAACACCAACTTTCCGCTCGCACAGAGGTATCCGGGGGCCCCTCCGTGCTTCCCCTCAGTGTCTCCTCTCAGATGATCAGCACAGGGGTACGAGCAGATGCAGGCTGAAGGCTCATTCCCGTACTTCACAGTCAACAGCAAGAGCAGCTGTCCGGTGTGGGGCTGCTTGCGTGGATCAGACACGTGTTCTAAACGCTCCACACTTTTAACTCCACAAGGTGGGGTCAACTGTTGGCTCATTTTACCTCTGAGAAGGCTAAGGCACCGAGCTTACGTAGCCTGTGCAAGGGCACACAGCAATAACAGTAGTTCTGGAATGGGAGCAAAACGCCTCCCATGGCAGAGCCCCCACACCTGACCCAGCACGGGGCTTGCCCGCCGCAGACACACACACCCAGCGAGCGATGTCCCCACAGATTGTCAGTGGGTGGGATGGGGGTGTGTGCACGAGCCCACTTAGATCTGTCCTCACTTCTCCAAGGGCACA
Organism: Ailuropoda melanoleuca; assembly: GCF_002007445.2. Taxonomy (NCBI): domain Eukaryota; kingdom Metazoa; phylum Chordata; class Mammalia; order Carnivora; family Ursidae; genus Ailuropoda; species Ailuropoda melanoleuca. The sequence goes on from NC_048225.1 coordinate 80,387,283, forward strand.
TCCAGCTGATGGTGGGTCCAAAGAGGCGCCATCATAAACAAAGGACCTTTCCCTGAGCACCCACTACGTATGCAAACCCGAGATTAGTCGGTAGTGGAAAGACAACACTCACGTTTCAAGGTCTCTGTGCTACAATGAGACAATGTGCATCACACATCACTACACGCCTGGAGGGTACCATTAGATCTCAATTTAGTTAAATTTCCACAAAGCAATTTGTTTTCTCTTTCAACTGAGAGACCCACTGCAAATCTCTAGGTTCAGCCCCTCCTCTTCTGATGAAGAAACTAAGGCCCAGAGAAACTACAAAACTGGAGCGTGCCAGAGTGGTTCTAGACCCGACCCTCCTCCTGACATTGCTTTCTTAGGCGCATCTAAAATTCCCTTTATCCTGGGTGGCCCTAGACACTCCATTAGGAATATTTTATATTTATTTATTTGTAAATAGCAACTTATAGGGAGCTACAACACAAGTTTCCCATCAGCTAAGCCGGTGTATTTAGCATACATAACCTTACTGAAATGTTTCTGCTGCTTACAGTCAGTGATTCCAACCACCTTAGGTTTTTCTTAATCAGTTCCTAGTCATGAGCTCCAGCCACTCGGGGAAGCTCAGCACAGACAGAGAAAAAAGGAAGATTCTCGGGTATTCAATTTGTGGTATGGTTTCTCTGCCTGTATAACCCAAATTGGTGGCAGGTGTCACAACACTTGACAACAATTTACTAATTGTGGATTATTAAATATTTATATTTATATTTTATATATTATTTTATATTAAATATATTTCAATATATTTATATTTAATATTATTTATTAGTATTAGTAAATATTATTATTAGTAAATAATCGCATATATAATGTTACATGCTTTTAACATGGAATATAATTTAATTATAACATTTTGTAGTAATAATAATTTGTAAAATCACTACACACAAATTCCCCTGAACTGCTTATCTCCTCTGTCCAGTGAGAAGGTCCTAGGTAAGAAGGAGTAGGGAGACACCCTGCACTACACTAGGAGAAGTCATGGATGCAGCCACCGTGACAACTTTCCTTCTATAATGAGGATGTGGAAATCTGGTGCTCACAATCGATCACCTTGGCATGCCTGTGATAAACCATGGTTCTTTGATCTTAGCATTATTTTTAACCACTCTACTTCTACAGAGAATTTTATGCAGCTTCAGTTTAAGTCCAAGAGGCTCTACAGTGTTTCTTTTAAATAATCTAATGGAACAAGGAGGTGGCAGAGGAAATGCAAGGAGCCCTTGAACCAGGAGCTACACCGCCTAGGAACTTCCTGATAACCAAGTCAGAAAGGGAAAGGCAAGCTGCACTCATCTTCTTGTCTGACGGAATAAAGTTTGGTAGGAGGAGCAAACTTCCTCCAGGCATTCCACTCCAGCCAGACTTCTAGCCAGAGTGTGTGCATGAACATGCAGACAAGCTTAACATCAGCACAGGAGGCTTTGCAGAAAGCACGCAGGAGTTCACACGGGCACTCCTGGCTTTGCAGTTCTGTACTAGGAGCAGCGCTCAGAGGTGTTCTTCATTCGTGAGTGTTAGCTTCACCTTTATGGCATTCCAAACAAAACAAAACAAAACAAAGCAAAGCAAAATCATTGAGGTATGTCTGGACCCAAATGACAAGTAAAGTTGCAGACTTTGAATATTCAAAAAAAAAAAAAACCAAATAACAATTACTGCAAGGTATGGAATTGTTTTGCTCTTTATTCATCTTTTTATGAGTTTTCTGATTATTCTATTGATTTTCCTCAACACTGTTAAAATTTAATAACTAGAAGCACGTTTGGGGTATATGAGAACTCCACATCCATTAACAAGTTGCATGCAAAAAAGAAGTGGCATTTAAAAATATATTTTTCTTTAAAAATCAATAAATCATTTCTACTGGCTCTAATAGAGATCAAAAAAATGAAATCAGCTTTTATTTTATTATGAAACTGACATTTTCGGCACTTACCTGAGAGAATAGTATGAGGTTTGTCAGATCATTTGCAGATTTTGAAATCTTTGTGTAACAGTGTTTTATAGAACACGGATGGTGATTGCCAAGGGATAGAAATTTCTAAGCAGATCTCCCTTTTATGCTCATCCCAATCATGCTGGGTAACTACAGACTGACTCATTATCTGACCCATGTATTTGTCCTGGGTCTAGGTCACACCTCCCTCCCTGAGCCAACTCCTACTTGTCCTTCTAAGTCTGTTCAGTGAAATAATCTCACCCAATTCTTCCCTAATTTCACTGAACTGTCCACAGAACCCTCCACATAACTCTGACCACAACTATTTTACCTTCGATTTGCTTATCCATCTCAGCTACTGGATTACAGACTTAATGAAAGCGGGGCTGCTAAGCTCCAGGGCCAAGCACAGTGCATGGCATAAAGGTGTTCAATAATTATAGAAAGAAGGAAGGGAGGGACAGAGGAGAGGTCAATTGTGAATATATTTCAATATAGACATCTTCTGTGCGCTTGCCAGCAAAGCTTATTCAAGTCAGTTGCTTATGTAACTCATTCATTCAATTCGTTACTCAATCACTGAAGTATGTACTCACTTCAGTAAGGTGTGTTTCTAGTGATCACTATGATGGAGATACTGCAGCGAATAATACAGGGATAGTCCCTGATCTCATGGATTTTACATTCAAGTTTGAGGAAATAATTTGTATAATTTGGTTTTTAAAGGCAAATGCAGGCACAAAAGGAAGATGGAAACAGATCACAAGGGCTGGAAATGTCATTACTCCTCAAACAGAAGAAAGTGTGGTAGCTAAAGATACCTTGGCCTGGAGGAGATACCCAAGGGAATACCTCAGGGGCCAGTGGAATCCTTCCCTCATCCCGTATCAGTGTCATATGATCAGTAAATCCCAGAATAAAGAATCTCACTCTATCAAATGTCACCAAAGTTTAGGGAGTCACCTGGGTTTTGAGAACCCTTGGCAGAGAAATGGAAAAGCTGAGATTATGTTTCCAGCTACCTTCTGTCAAGGGACTGCAGCCAATCAATCAGCTCACATTTCAAAGCTTCATTTCACCCTAGGAGTAACCAGAAGACTGAGTCTGAGACATAATTAATTATCCCTCAAGGCAACTGGACACACTGAATTCAAATTATATTCCTCAAGGTATCAAATGGTGGTTAGAAAATAAGAATGAAATAAGACAAGTTTGGTGGCCTGTGTCTCCTATTTTCACCCAATAAAAATGCCCAAGCGTCTGGGGCTAAGCACCTCTCTTAGAGATGACAGTGATCACTTACATCTCTGGCTTTCAAAGGAGACAGACCAAGAGGAGAAAACCGTGCAAGCCCACATGGCACCGCCGATCATCCTCCAATCTAGATCCAAATGCTCCAGGGGCAGAAAACAGGTGCGGTAACTAACTTCAAGGTCTCGTCTGACCCTGTGTTTCTGAGCCCAGTGGAAACCTAGACCTAAGTTACTAACGGCATGGCGGCCTCCAGTAAAACAGCAGGGCTAACCAGCAGGACTCTGCAAGTTGCATAACTTCTTCTTTTTTTTTGTTTTTTTTTTGAGATTTTATTTATTTGAGAGAGAGAGCACACCTGCACGCACACACTTGAGCACGAGTGGGGGGAGGGGCAAAGGGAGAAGCAGACTCCCGGTTGAGCAGGGACCCTGATGCGGGCCTCGATAACCCTGAGATCGTGACCTAAGCCAAATGCAGACACGTAACCGGCTGAGCAGCCCACGCGCCCCTCAAGGTGTATAACTTCTTTGAAACTTCCCCAGGCTTTCATCTAGCAAATGAAGTGACTGAAAGAAATGACCTGACTCTTCCAACTTGAAAATTTTCTAATTGTTAACACTGATTCCTGTCAAACTGGGACTAGCTCTCAACTGGTAAACTGCTGGTGGAGAAAATGTCCATGAGCTCTTCCTGTGCAGTAGAGCCCGTATCTACAGACCAAGGAAGGAATGGAGCTGATCCTTCATGGGCGGGCTATCAATGCTAGATAGCCAATGGAGTCCCTGATAGGGAGTTCCAAAGCCACAAGAAGGCCTTTGAAATGAGGTGCTGTCATCAAAACTGTAGTAACATGTTCTTGACCTTGAGGATCCCTTTCCTGCCAGAAGGAGTCACCGAAAAGAGAAGAGCAGGCCCCTTGGTTTGTTCTTCTGGAGGATTCTCTTTTCTGCTGTGGCTGATGAATAGAAATCCATTATCCCCTGCCCATCTCCTTCCCAAATGGAAGACAAGAGAAACATGTGAAGCATATTAAGCAACGAGTTCAATTTATAAATTATTAGGAACATTACCTACCCTTGGGGGTTTTCTGAAGTCTTTAATCGTGTGGAAATGCTTTCCAGTTGCCACGGGCCACCACGTTAATTAAGAGGCCTCAATATGTCCTCTGGGGCTTCTGACGTGAATTGCACATCCCACTGGCAGGGGACAGGCCTGCTCTGCCTCGTCAGCCTCTCGCCGGGGCATACTACGTTAGCCTGCTGCCATGAGCTTTGTCAGAACCCCTTCCCCAAGTCTCCAGGTGCAAGTACCCAAAGATCAGGGGTGAAATAAGATGCCCCCCCCATGATCTTCTCTCATTAAAATGCCATGGGGGGGCAGTAAGACAGCCTTCCATAAGCAAGAGACAAACTCCAAGACTAAGAGCCTTCTAGGTTAGGTGGGTTCACATCTGAAGGCCCTTCCCACCTGAAGATGTTATGAATGAAGTTCTGCTCAAGAGGAGACTCGACTTGACAGTTTTTAATTTTTTTGGTCTTTCCCAGGTCTAAAAGTTTGAATTCTGTTAGGCTGGACCACCTTCTTTCTTCTTTAATCCAGGAAGTTTGTCTCCCGTTTCTTTATGAGCCTTTAGGAGTGTCATTAGTGGGAGGCTGAAGCCCTACAGGCAAAGTGGCTGAAGGCTAGCGTGCCGCAGTCGGCCCGGGCTATTTCAAGTTGTCCTCTTTCAGGTTCTTTTTATAGAACTGCCTTTTTGGTTCTTGGGAGTTTTTCTTGCCTCAGAACCTTGACTTTGCTGTCCCAGAGCAGAAGAAAGAGTGCATGTGTTCATAAGGAGCTCAGAGCTCTCTGATCCTCAGCGGCCTCGGGGGCCTATTGTTGGCCTTGATGAGAATGCCAAGGCCGGTCCAGCTGGGGGAGGCAGGGGACAGAAGCAGCTGGTGTAGGCGGGGTGTTCCCGGTCCCAGGCTACCCTCATGGATCCCCTAATTCCAAAGACTTGCTGAGATGTCTGCAGAGTGGGAGAGCCGGGAGGGATCAGGAACCCCAGGCAAAGCTGAGGTCCTGCCGTCCCGCCAGAGACAGATGGAGCAATCTGCTAAGAGGGCATGCTGCTGAGGCAGACACCGTGGATGCGATCCCGAATCCGTGTTACGTGAAGAGGCTGGCCCCACATGTAACCCGTGTATGTGGGGGTGTGTGTGCATGCTCGTGCACGAATGCGTGTACTGTGCACCACAGGCAGGCTGGGAGATAAAAGGGTCCACGGAGAAGCAAAAGCACTCCAGGTCGCTGTCTCAGCAACCCATGGGCAGAGCCGCGTGAGACGGGCTCCCTCCATGGGCTGTGCGCACCAGCCCTTCAAAGCTTCACAAGCCAAGCATGAAGCCAATAAATAAATATCTCCAGCTGGATAATGCTCAGTGCTTATTCTTGGCCACGTTCCTTTCCTCCTTTCCTCTTTGTTTTTATGCAGTAGGTGATCTTGATGAAATAAAATAATAACAATAATCTGCTCCATTAGGACCAAACATTAAGGGAATTATTGAACAAGTAACAGAAAAGGCAGCTGGCACAGTATGTGCTAATGACCATTAGACTTTGACCCTCTTTCTCTCTGAAGATAATGACGTTGTTAAACCCCTCTTCCTCTCATCTCCCAAAAGTCAGGCAGCCTAGCCCAAGGGGAGGTGAGAGGTCTCAAAGACCTAAGAGCTCTGTGGGCAGCAGCTGGGGCTGAGCAAATGAAAATATTAAAGACCAGTCACTGAGGGCAGACCCTATGCAAGGTACCTGTGGGGACTCCGATGACCTGTCGGTACTCCAGTGACTTCAGATGGAAAAAAGTTGGGGGCAGAGGGTGAGAAAATCAAGATGTCAAGATTTCCCTGAATTTGGTACACACCACTTTCTGAACCAGTGCAGATTCAAAAAGCTCTGTTTCTTCCCCCTGCGCCCAGAATGAGGTGGGTCTTTAAAGGCTGTGCTATTCACAGATGCCTGCTAGTGGGGGGACAGGCAGAAGCCCCTTCACGTTGGCTGCAGGCCCTGATCGTATTCCTGTCCCACACAGAAAGGCACAACTGCTTGGTATGCCAGTCTAGTCACACCTTGAGGAGCCATGGCCAGCTTCCCCCTCACAATGGAACCACCAACGGTGTGGCATCTGCACTGGGAGAGGTGACAACCCTACCGAGCTGAGGGTTAGTTTTGTGAAGATCTCAAAGGTGACAAACCACCATGAAAGCATTTCTCAGTTTCTTATAGCAATCCCATTACACATGCTTAATTCCTCCCCTAAATTCCTGCCTTATTTTGTAATTCCATGGACACACTGCCTTGTTCCTACAGTATCGTTGCAATGCAGGAGGAAAAATACCGACCATGTTTGTAAAGTATTTACCATGTGCCAAACACAGCACCTGGTGAATTACATTATGTTATCTAATCCTACCAATAAATATTAGTAGAAATCAGTTTCCATTTTTCAATGAGAAAACAGGAGATCAGGGGGGTTAAGTAACTTGCTCAGGTTTTGTGGTAGTATGAAGCCAAATCAAGACTCAACCACTGATCTTAATGATTCTTTGACCTGGTTGAGTAGAAAGGGGCCCACCACTGGGCCTGGGCCCGGGCCCCAATTCCTTAACCTCCATCTTCTCTAAATTAAGCCCTGAATGGCCTTCCAGCTACACATAACCCTTAGGGTTATACAAGTAAGGATTCCCAAATGTCTACACTGAGTACTGTCTACATGGTCTGCTCTGGATGCCCCAAATCCTCCTCAGTCAAGCTTGATACTGGGTTAACCAAATGCGTAATCTCAAGTAATAATTTAATTGTGCCAGTGGTGGCCATATTTATCAGGCTGTCATTTCGACAAAGGCAAGGAAAATCTATGGCGATACCTGTCCTTGGGTAGAGGTTTTCTACTGTCTTCAGGGTTGGCAGGTACAGATGCTCGAGCAGTTCCTTGAGCACGGTCTACTACACATGCACACAGACTTCGGTGTCTTTGTCATCTGTAAGCCCTTATTCTGGGTGCAGAGACCTAAGGGGAGCAGTGGATGTTTTCCACAAGAGAGCAGCACATGGAGAAAACAGACTAGGAAGGATATGTTGGACTTGAACTCTTTCAGGGAAGCTAGGAACTGGTCACAGTTGGGTCACCTAAAAGATGGCTGGCCAACAGATTTGGACAAGGTCCGCAGGTCATGTCTTGCGTTAGAACTCCAAGGATGATAATGGTCACTTCCAACGCAAGTCATTCACAGCTGGTCAAATCCAGGAGCTTTCTGCTCCTAAAGGACCTCTCACTTGGAACTGACTTGACCCACAATGCAGGAGAACAATGGGCACCCATGCTCACAGCTCTTGTAACGCTCCAGCCATGACTCAATCTTGGCATCCAAGGAAGATGCATATTAAAGCTGAAGAATTATAGCAAAGGGAACAGGCGAGGGGATTAAAGGGAGCAGAGTCGCTGACGTACAAATACAATTAGCATACCCTATGCCAAGATATCTTCCAAACCTCTCGCTCTTGCCAACAAGCTTTGTCTGGTATCAAAGAGGGGAGGGAGAGGGAAGACTGACAGTCAAAAGAGTCTCCTCTTGGGCCATACGCTAAGTGCCGTGGTTCTTATTTCTCCCTCTTAAAAAATTATTATAATTCGATTTTTCTCTGGAACTAATCAAGCACAAAATCTGGAGAAGAGGTCTGGTCTGAGAAGGCAATCTGAGTGAGACACTGATGTTCTCATTAGGGCAGGCTTCCTTCAACTACCAGCTCCAGCATCAGCAGCATATTGTCTTTGGCTAATCACATTTTTGCAGGCAAAGCCACTGCAAAGTCTTCAAGTGCTTCCCATCATTAATTAAAAAAAAAAAAAAAGTTACCCCGCTCTGCCTCCTCCCTCTCTGGCATCCCACCCACCCAGCTCCGCATGATATCAGCTTTGTTCTTCTGGTTTTCCACGATTTCTCCCTTGTGTTTGGCTTTTGAGGGGGAGGTGATGAGGTTGACTACAGAACCTGACACCTGTGACTCGATTTCTTCGCTAGCTGTCCATGGCTCATTTTCTTCCCAGCCAGATGCTAGTCACATCTACCAGGCTTTTGGGCTCACCAGCCAAAGATGGGTCTGAGCAGAGGGAAGCTGGAAGCAGAGTCCCAGCCACCCCTGCTCTCCCCCCAGGGAAAGTAACAAAATGCCCAACTCTGATCCAGTTCTAATTTACTGATCAGTGGCTGGATCATGCAGTGTGAATCCACAGGTCAGCCTGATCTGGCCAGAGACTCTCCCATGATACAAAGACAGTCAGGGGTTCTTGCTTCCAAGGCAACTGATGAGACAGACATCATCTTTCCAGACAATGCATTATTCTGTAACTGGGGTGGGCATGTGTTGCTGACCCCGTGGGGGCCATTCCCAGCCAACCAGCAGCATCATTATGATTTAATTCAGATCACAGTGTTCATGGGATTTCATTTTTCCACTTTTTAATAGAGGTGATTTATTTTTTCTATTCTTAAGATTCAGTGTTATTGTAAGAGAGAGGGGGGGAGAGAGAGAGCAAGGGAGGGTTGAGAGGAAGCAGGGGGAGAGGGAAGGAGAGAGGGGACACAGGCATGGGGTAACAGGGCGTGTCCATACCTATCCCTGAGCCTTTGCCCTCTCCTTCCCTGACATGCCCTCCCTCTCTCCACCTCTGCCTCAGCCCCTCATGCCCTTCCACAGCCCCACCAGAAGTCTCTCTCCTTCCCAAAACCGACTTTGATTTCTCCAATCTGCAGACATGTTGTTTTCTCCCCACTCCAAAAGCATACATGGGCATTTCTTAATTAATCTTTAATCCCTAATTCTTCTGTGTCCTATCTCACAGCTCTGACTGCACTTGCAGTCAGAGACCCTGGCTTAAAAACTTACTACAGCCCCAGCCTCAGCAAAGACAGGCTCTGCTTGATTAATTATGGGGAGGCTGGCTTGACCAGGTTGATAAAGCAAAAATAGCATGACTTCCATGCTGTTTATCGACTCAGACTTAAGGCCTCCTTCTGGAAACCCATCTTCATGCCTCTCTGCGGGCTCCTCCACCAGTCCTGAGACATTCCCTCATCTGCAGAGCCTCCCAGCAAGAAGTCAACTGCAGTAGATGCCAGCTTCCTCACCCGCAAGGATGTTCAGATGGGAGGTCCAAGCTCCAGACCCATCACCCACAGGATATTAGCTGTGCTTTCAGAAAGCACGATGGTTTCTACTTATCCAACCTCATTCCTACTCATACCTTTTTGTACCCTCAGCAAGCTGCTGTGAGATGCCAGGGGCCTCACTTAAATCAACAGGGATTTTTTTTTTTCTGGAAAAACAAACAGGCCTGTATTTGGATCTGACTTTCTTGCTGTATTCCACGGAACTCTTCACGAATAGAGTCTCACCACCAGAGGTTAAAGAAATTTGTCACCACGTTTTTTTTATTACTGAGATATAACTGACATGCAACATTATATTAGTTTCAGGTGTGCAACATAATGATTTTTGTATATACTGGAAATGATCACCACATTAAGTCCAGTTATAAAACATCTATTTAGCACCTAATTATGGGAAAAACCGTACTGCGTGCTTTACAAAAGGAATGGTGTAAAGAAAGTCCCTTCTCTGGGAAACAAAAGCTTTCATTTTTGTTTTCATTAATATAGACATTATCTGTATTTATGTATGCACATATATTTACATTTATATTTCTGTTTCTGCAGAGGGACTGCAGGCAGGATGGAGAAGTTCTCGTTAACTCCATTCTGTAGCGTGGCAAGTATATCCACCTTAGCAAGAGGGCCACACGCTGTCGGGGCCAGCGCTTGCCAACAGTTTTCTCTACCACCACACCATGACAGATGACGGCTCCAAGCTGGGTAGACCCCCCAGCACACCCAGTACCAGGTGTAACTGTTTTTTTCTCTCTCCATCAAGAAATAAGACCAGACTGCAAGCTGAGTGAGAACGACCTTATTATAAGGCATTTATAATACAGACTCCACTCTGATGGAGAAAAGGAAACCACTCACAAATCTCGGCACTTCACCATTGTTGGTATCAAATTCAGTTGCCATACTTGACAATTGATGGGGACATGACACCATGGCCCAGAACTGCAGAGGAAGACGGGAAAGAAGAAAGAGAAAGAGGAAAGCTGAGGAGCCCTTTGCCCAGAGGCGGGCCGGTCTGGGGAGGAGTCCTCTAAATTTGTAACACAAGGGGACACCACCCCAGTCCTTAAGCCATGCCTGGAGCACTCAAGGCTGAAGACCTCCCTCTGAAAATATTCCACGGTGATTTTGCTCAGTATCAACTAAATACCAGTCTTAAAGATTTGGTAGATGATCACTGATAGATGGACAGACAGACAGACAAAGATGGCCCTGTGACCTGGCCAGCTCTGGTGTGTAGTAGGACAGTCTTCCCTAAACTTCCTGCTCCAGGATTATGTGAAGGGAGGAAGGGAAGTGATGGTTCGTGGGGAGGAGGAAGCGACACTGCCAGAGAGGAGACCTGAATAAAACAGTGCCCTGAAAGTCCTGCAAAACAGGGGCAGGTGCGCTGACTGACCACCCGCTCCTGTCCCCACCAGCGCCACTTACCAGCCACTTAGCGCTTGAACAAACCCTCTGAGCCCCAGGTTTCTGTGTGTCAGAAAAGCCCTTGCTCAGTCTTCCTTGTGCAGATGGCCGTTCATTCCAAGGTCCCTTCTGGCCTCTTACCAAAGGCCAGGCACTCTGCTAGGATGCAGACATGTGGAACACCCTACGCCTCCCCCCCGAAGAAGTTCACATTTGGGGAGACAGCCTCACACACAGACGATGAGAACCACGGCTGGAGCGTGCTCTGGGGACTGCACAGCACCACTCACCCCTGCCTAGAGGAAAGGGGGTCGGGACATTTCCCAGGGAAGTCATGGGCGAATTTTATAGAGCAGTTAGAAGTGACCCCGCTCAGAGCAGAGGAAAGACATTTTAAGCCAAAAGTAACACATTAATGAAATCATAGATGCGTGACACAGCAAAGAAGATCGAGGCAAGATGACTGAGCTGGTCAGCGTGGCTCGCACAGAGTGGAAACCAAGGCATGGTAGGAGATGAGGGCTGCTCATGAAAGGTTTACCTGGAAACTGGCCCTTCAGAGTGGAGGGAACTGTTCGAGGCGTTTCACCAGCAAGATGATACTGTCCAAGCTGCATTTTATCAGGAATAGCCTGGTGGCAGGGAGATGGACGTTCTGGGAGGACCAAGTGAGAAGGCAGCATGAACAGGTGAGAGGTGATGGGGGCCTGTCTGCCCTGGGGGTCAGGGGGAGGCACAGAGGGCTTCCAGGGACATTCAGAAAAGAAAATGAGCAGAGGCTGATGCTGGACTGAATGAGTGGGGAGAGAGAGGGAGGGGGACCTAGGCTGGGAGACTGTGTTGGTGGTCCTTGAACCATGGGAGACGCTGGAGGTGGAGAGGGCCTTCAGGAAGACAGAGGATGCGTTTCCTTTGACCCGTCTTGTTCAAAATGCACATGGACCACCTAGACAGATATGTGAAGTCAGAAGCTGGTGGGAGAGATGCCAAGGCCAGGGACAGAGACATTTACAAGGACCAAGTGAAAAAAAAAACATGATACAAACAATTTCTACTCATTTCACAAACACCAACTGGGGATGTTCCTTGTGTGAAGTGTTGTGCTGGTAGTTGTAAGAAATATAACGATGAATCAGACTCCAACCAGATCCTGCCATTTCAGAGTCTGGAGTCTAGTAGGGAAGAAGAGACTCATCAAAATCGCTTTTGGATGGAAACAGACACTAGCCAGAAGAGAGGCTCGGAGAAGCTTTCCTGTAGGCCCAGCTATAAGAAACCAAGGGGAGGCATGGTCTCTAGTTGAAAGATGCAGAGAGATGGCCAGGTGGACGCATTTGAAATAGGACCTGAAAGAGACGTAAGATTTGAATGCATACACATGGAGCAGAAGGGGGGGATGCAAGAGGACAATGCCATGGTCATGGCAGGGGCAGGCACAGTGAGCAGAAGGGCACGGAGAAGAGGGTCCTGCACAATAAGCAGGAGGAGGAAGATTGAGATCCTTCTGTCCCCAAATAATAAAATGCAGTTATTTTCCAGTGAAATAACTATTTTTCTCCTTTTGACTGTTCTTTCTCTGCAACCCTAGTGACCTGGAAGGATATTAGCTGGGTAAGGCAGCATTTGACACAGATGCTGGTGAAAATTTCTGGATGCAGAAACAGCCCTTTGAATGTGCTCACAGTATCACACAGGAATATTTACATGGCCCACTTCCCACTCCAACTTTTTTCATTGGATGAAATCAGGTGAAAATGAACATCAGATGCAAGTTTGATCAAAGAGGCCAAGGAACTCACAAAGGGCCTGCAGAAGAGGAAGCAGGGGAGGAAGACGGCGAGGCTCCGTTGCCTCAGAGACCAGAGACGACCTCTCCTTCCCACGAGAGAAATGGTGGCGTTGACTTAACTCGCCCTTATCCAGACGATATCCGGAGATGTGGCAGGGCCCACGTGGAAGGAAGCCTGGAAGGTGCCCTGCAGGTCCCGGAACTGTTATTTGACAAGGCAGAACCACTACCTTGGCAGGAATTTTCCTTCTGAAGCAGACTTTTTCCCCTAAGCACAGCTGCTGTCCTGAGGACACAGCTCCCAGGGCCACAGAAGCAATCAGGTGCAGAAGACACGTAAAACCACAACTCAGTTGTGCTGGTCAGAATCAACTGCACTTCCGGCTCCATCACGGTCATCGTGGATAGAAGGAGAAGCATCCTCTGAGAGTACAAGGGCTCTGGAGGTGAGTCTGCGCCTACAGGGCCAACTGCAGGCTGTGGGCCCTTCACAGGATGGCTCCGTCTCGTGGGCCAGGGGCCACTCCATCCTGCAGCTCCCCTCCCCACCCCGGGGGGCTCCTGGAGCACTTCCCCCAGCTGAGGTGGGGGCACATCCAGGACATTCCATGGAGACTGTCAGGAGTGAGCTGGTTGAGCACAAGAGGCCCTGGGCCGGCAGCTCGGCAAATCCTAGGGTGCCTGAGGAGAGGCCCCACTGGGCCACGGGAGAAGTCTCACAGAGCCACCAAACTCCTTGCAACAGGTCAGCACGGTGCAAAGTGCCAGCTTTCTCCCAGAGCAGAACCGCCTCTATTCAGCCCCACCTATAGGCACATAAACCTGCCATTTCCCCATAGACCATCATCTCATGTTCATAAAGGGAAAAAAGGAAAGCAGAGTTGCTGCAGGGAACAGAATAGAGCTTCTCTGCGTATTACTCTGAAGTCTGTTTTAACCAGGGGTTGCCAGTGTCCCTCACGTCCTTCACTTTCATATTCCTAGAATGTCAGAGCTGGAGGCAAATTGCAAGTTCATCCCACCTGGGGTTCCCAAGGCACAGTGCCCACAGCCCATCCATGCTCCTGGTCGATGCCATGCCAACGGCTGGCCAAAGTGGGAGACATTTTAATTTTATTATTTTATAAAATAGTATTTTTCCTAACCTGTACTGAAATAATTAACGGTAACATCAAACCCATGATTTTATTGGCGTTTTCATCTAAGGCTAAAATGAGTTCAAACTGGAAAAGCCAGCCAATTTAAATAAAAATATTCAGAGAATACAAGTATAGGTTGGAAAAAAAAATATGGCACAATCTGAATGCCTAAAGTTTTGAGAACGCTCATTTACAGTTGGGGAAACAGGTTCTGGAAGGTGAAGACGTCTGCCTGCAGTCTCACAGACCTTCGTGGGGAAAAGGCCTATCACAAAAGCGTCCTGACTTCTAGTTCGGTGGTCAGCGTTATCTCCCTAGCCAAGTATTTATCACTGTGGAGGGAAGAAGAGAAAATGCAGTCTAGATGAGTACAGCCCAGCTGACTCCCTCTGCTCCGGAAGTGCTGGGCAGAGCCCTGGCTGGGACACGTGGGTGCTGCCCACCCAGCCACAGGCGGAGTCGAAGGGAGGCGGTCGTGCCCGGGGTGGGCTGGAACTCTCAGGTGCTGAGTCCACCTGCTCGGGCCAGCAGAGCCCTAACACGGCCAGCTCAAAGCCCAGGGCCGGTGAACTGACTCCACAACATTTAGGGGGTAAAAAGAATCACATCAAATCAACAAACCCTCCTGCATTTGCTCTGTGTGGCAGCTTACCTCACTTCGTAAGAAAGTGTCTAAGTTCCAGAAACATCAAATTCCCACATCGCAAATGCTTATATGTATTAGCCCCAAAGCCTTCCATCTTCTTGCTCAGACAAGGTATAGGAAGGAAGGAAACAAATGGTTGAGCCCTTCAACAAACACCTGCTGTCTGATCCCATGTCTTCTTCACGGTGCTTTAGGGGGCAGCAGAACTCCCCTGGTGTTCACCTTAAGCAAACTCTGGCATTGGGAGCCATGCCCAGAAGCCCCCGCTCCTGCTCCACGAAGCCCGCCCCCCCCCGCTGTCGGCCACAGTCAATCTATCAATTAACTGAACATCTGATTCTCCCAAGTTAGAAGGCTACTTGACTCATCTCTTGCTATTCACGGATGTCAGCAGCAGTGGCAGAGGTATCGGGAAGATCATAAATAGCAAAGCAGCAGCAGGAGGCTCCTGACCTCCTCAGATGTGCCATGGAGACTCCTGAGGGCCCTGCAGGAGAGCTACTGACATCACTCTCTCGTGTAGGCAGGACTTCCAATGAACCTGAGCATGAACTTGACAGGGTATGCGATAAGGCG
Organism: Ailuropoda melanoleuca; assembly: GCF_002007445.2. NCBI lineage: Eukaryota > Metazoa > Chordata > Mammalia > Carnivora > Ursidae > Ailuropoda > Ailuropoda melanoleuca. The sequence goes on from NC_048225.1 coordinate 80,402,299, forward strand.
TTTTTATGACGTGAGGGCTTAAAATGCCTCGTCCACCTTCAGCCTCATAAGCCAGGCAGACAGCCACCACTAACTCCTAAAGTCCTTACGTATCACAAACCGAATGCATCGTGACATGTCTGGAAGCATAATCTATTTCTCTCCGTGCATGTACACTTATATTAGGTATTTCAGTCTGAGGGGCTGTTTTAACATATCTCAACATTTCACAAAAGTCAACTGTGTATGTCAAAATTGAAACCAAGCAGGAGCCATCAGCTTCACAGGGAAGAAAAAAAATTAGCATATTTCCTAATCGGCATCTTGTTTATAATTCTCTTGTCAAGTCTAAGCATATTTTTGTTTTCATCAACTTTGTCTTTGCTAAACCCATCAATACCTCTCAGGAGAGGCTAATAGCTTGCATTTTACCTGAATTTGTGCCTTGAATTTGTAGCAAGAACAATCTTTGGCAATGCCTGCTTTAAGTGACAATTATAATCAATCTACAGTAGTCTGACTTAAACTAGCAAACTATTATCTTTCACTTTGCAAATGGGACCCTATCACTTCCCTGAGTTGTTAAGGTTTTAGTCTCTGTTTAGGATCTGTAGACAAAAGAGAATGGACTAGATCGGGATCAGCAAACTATAGCCTCTAGGCCAAATGAAGCCCACTGCTTGTTTTGTAAATAAAGCTTTATTGGAACACAGCCACATTTATCCATACTTATTGTATATGGTTACTTTGGCACTAAACGGCAAGGGTTGGGTAGTTGACCAGACTTCATACAGCCTGCAAAGCTGAAATGTTTATCATTTGGCTCTTCCCAGACCCCTGGCCTAATTTCCTGCCATTATCTGGATTAAGCTCTCTCTGTGGGCACATGGCTGCTCACATCTATTATACCCAAATCTACTCTTTTTTTTAAATAATATTTTTTTTATTATATTATGTCAGTCACCATACCGTACACCCCTAGTTTTTTATGTAAAGTTCCACAATTCATTACTTGCGTATAACACCCAGTGCACCATGCAATACGTGCCCTCCTTAATACCTATCACCAGCCTATCCCATTCCCCCACCCCTCTCCCCTCTGAAGCCCTCAGTTTGTTTCCCAGAGTCCATAGTCTCTCATGGTTCATTCCCCCTTCTGTTTATCCCCCCCTTTCTTCTTCCCTTTCTTCTCCTACCGATCTTCCTACTTCTTATGTTCCATAAATGAGTGAAACCATATGATGATTGTCTTTCTCTGCTTGACTTATTTCACTTAGCATTATCTCCTCCAGTCCCGTTCATGTTGCAGCAAATGTTGAGAACTCGTTCTTTCTGATAGCTGAGTAATATTCCATTGTATATATGGCCCACATCTTCTTAATCCAGTCATCTGTTGAAGAGCATCTCGGCTCCTTCCACGATTTAGCTATTGTGGACAATGCTGCTATGAACATTGGGGTGCATATGGCCCTTCTCGTCACTACGTCTGTATCTTTGGGGTAAATCTACTCTGTCTCCACCAAGCACTCGGGAGTGTGGGCCTGAGGGCAGACTTAAAGGCAAATTTCAGGTCTGTGAAACAATCCCAAAACTTTAGACCCTGACAGAAGCAAGGGGAAGGTAGCTCAAGCTGGAGGAAAGATAAAAACCTTCAGAATAAGAACTCCGAGTCTCTCCATCACTGCTGGCCATGAAGGTCACCCACCAGTCTATGCCTTCTTTTTCCCGTCATGAATGTGAGTAACAACAATTTTTGTATATGTAGATACCAGAGCAGAGGAGGAATTCCCATAATGACATCATTTGGTTTGAGGAAATAAATAAAAAAATAAATAAATTAGTGAAGTTCTTCCAGGGAAGTTTGGAGCTGGGATTACCATCCCAAACCATAGGATAGTTGCTAGGAAACCTTGTAAACAATGAAACAGAAGTGGCTTCATAATGCCCTAGATGTATATGACCACGTCCCAGCTTCGTCACAGGCCCGCTCTATTGCCCTGAGGTCCTTAATTGCCTCAAGTCTTGTCCCCGAGGACAACTCCTCTAGGACTCCTGTAAAAGGTTGCTATGATCCCAGCTGCTTTTCTGGCTCCCTAAGGTAGTGAGCCCCAGGGTAACACACGGCACACAGAATTGTTACAGCCAGCTTGCATGGCACCCCAAGAGTTTACGTGGTGAATATTTACTGGGCACTTCCCATGGGTCAGGCACTGTAGGAAGTGCTTAGTAAGAATCATCTCATTTAGTCATCGAAACAGCTTGAAGAAGCAGAATCTATTATCATTCCCATTTTAAAAATAAGGAAAGTGAGTTTTGAGAGATTTAAGCAATTTGCCCAAGGACACTAGAAAATCTAGTAAGTGGTAGAACTAGGATTTAAACTGGTCTCTCAACATTAGCTGCAACATGGACAGGACTGGAGGAGATCATGCTAAGCGAAATTAGTCAAGCAGAGAAAGACAATCATCATATGGTTTCACTCATTTATGGAACATAAGAAGTAGGAAGATCAGTAGAAGAAAGGGAAGAAGAAAGGGGGGGTAAACAGAAGGGGGAATGAACCATGAGAGACTAGGGACTCTGGGAAACAAACTGAGGGCTTCAGAGGGGAGGGGAATGGGGGAATGGGATAAGCTGGTGATGGGTATTAAGGAGGGCACGTATTACATGGTGCAAGTAATGAATCGTGGAACTTTACATCAAAAACTAGGGGTGTACTGTATGGTGACTGACATATATAATAAAATATTTTAAAAATATTTTAAAAAATTAAAAATAAAAAAATAAACTGTTCTCTCTGATAGCGAAGCCTTGCTATAAACCACCGCCCTAAAGTTCAATACCATGGGACTTACAGTCTTGAATGGCTTCTTGGCTCCTCAATGACCTTTGCTCAGAGCCTACCCCAGGCTTCTTTGCAATGCTTAATCCCTTTGTTCAGTGCAAATCTTCACTTTTTGAAGTGGCTCGGAAACTCCACCATGATGACACCTTGCCCAGTTTTCTATGTGCTTTCCTAATTTTCATCAAGGGAAAGGGTTTCTACTGTGCTAGCTAGAAGAAGCAAAATTACCCCATAGCCTAGAAAACTGGAGAAATTGGTTGACCCTGATACCACCCAGCAACACCACCCTAGCAGAATGAAGTCTGGAGTCAGTTACACTTGCCTTGAATCCTGGCTCCACCTGTATGACCTTGGATCCATGATTTACTTTCTTTAAGTCTCAGTGTTCACATCTGAAAAGTGGGAGAATTACTATCTATTTCACAAGGTTGTTGTGGGAGTTGATTGATATTATGCATGAAAATGATCCCATTCATTGTCTGGGACATAGTAAGGGAAATGTGAGCTTCATTACTAGGAGTATTACCAGTTCTTCTGATCAATTTACCCCACAGAGATTATGACTCCTGCTTTCAAAAGGACCTTCAGGGATTTTTGGAACTAAGTACTTAAAAGTAATTTGTTGGCTTCTATATCAAGTGAGCTAAATTGCTGAACAGAGTATTACATCATGTTGTTAAAAAATAGTATCCTTGTGAAAATGTGGCCTCTTAGCTATTTTACTTGCTATCTGGAGAAATGGGGGCAACTTAAGGCCTCTATGAGCTTTAGGAAAGAGAAGAACAAACTTATAAAGAGGAAGTAAAACATGGAAAGAAATGGAAAAGAACACTCCACCTGGCTCCCAGTTCTGCCAGAGGCCATCCTCAGATATTAAGTGTTAATAATATGATTAAATGTTCCTTGAAAGCAGAATGTTGTCTTATTAATTGTCTATCTCCTTAGTAGATATACGTGTGTGTGTGTGTGTGTGTGTGTGTGTGTGTGTGTGTACATACCCAAAGCCTGAGAGATACTGGTAAAGAATAAATATCTAAATGAATAAATGAGTCAATGACCCTTTTAAGTCAATGATAGGTCAATCATGCTCTTAAATCTTTTTTTTAAATTTTTGTCTCTAAAAACTTACTGCAAAGTGTGAAAGTATGCATACAAAGAAGCCAAAGTTTATTGTTCTGTGACTTTCACGATTTTAGAGCTGGAAGTCCCTAACTGCCCTCTTCCCTTCCCTGCCAATACGCCTGCTGCCAGCTGTGAAGTGGTGTGGCTGAAGCCAAGGTTAGCAGGTGGGGGTAGCCAAGCTGAACCAAATCTGAGCTTTTGGGGTTAGCTGCCTGGTGTAGCCACAGGAAGAAAGATCTATATTCCACCTTGGTTGTGGGTCCTAGTGCTCATAGAGTTATTAGTTTGGAATTAACGATAGCGAAAAGTGTCAGATGAGTCTCAGCTGTCAAAAGTGGACAAAACAACAAAAACTGGTAAAAGAACATGTAATCAATACATATCGGGCACTCACTATTGTCCAGAATAGGAGCTGGGTGCTTCTTAGAGTATAGAGTCTAGACTCTGACAACTACCTCAATTTAGATCCTGGCTCTGTACCTAATAGCTGCATAACTTTAGGTGAGTTACTTAGCTTGGCTGGCCCTCAGTCCCATCATTTGTAAAATGGGGTGATAACAAGCCCTAACTCATGGTGTGATAAGAATAAAAAATAAGGCTATATATTGAAAGTACTTAGAGCAGTGTCTGGCACTTGGTAAATAGAAAATAAAACTGCGATGATGATGATGATGATGCTGGTGGTGGTGATGGTGATGGGGATGACGGTGATGACAGTGATGATGGTGATGATGTACGATGGTGATGGTGATGCTGGTGGTGGTGATGGTGATGATGGTGATGACAGTGATGATGGTGATGATGTAACGATGGTGATGGTGATGCTGGTGGTGATGATGGTGATGACGGTGATGACAGTGATGATGGTGATGATGTAACAATGGTGATGGTGATGGTGGTGATGGTGATGGTGATGATGGTGATGACAGTGATGACGGTGATGATGTAACGATGGTGATAGTGATGGTGATGATGGTGATGGTGATGATGGTGATGGTGATGATGGTAATGATCGTGATGATGATGATGATGGTGGTATTGATAATGGTGGATGATGATGATGACAATGATGGTAGTGATGATGGTAATGATGGTGATAATGATGACGATGATGATGACAGCATCCTTGGGTCCTCCAAGCATCTCTACTAGTATATGCCCATTGTACTGAACAGTTAAATCATGGAATCATGGCTTCTCAGCCTCTGCTAAAGAAACTGGTTCTGAGCTGGGCCTGGAGTAGGACTAGTCACGTTCTGTGCCACTTACTAAGCCAACCTCCCCATAACGACAGCCAACAGGAGAAGGTGAAGGTTACATCTTCCTATGGGATAACTTGATAGGAAAAGCTCTGAACAAACAGGAACTGCAGTCACTAGCTGGTCCCTCTGCTTGTCTCCCTGAGGAGTTAGAATACGTGGAGGAAAGCAGGGAATCTGAGCTGCACAGACAAAGCTGGAAACATTGTAAAACTGCAGGGATCAAGAGGGGTCATAAGTGAGGTGACCTGATGAGTAAATGGATAGTACCAACACTTGAAAGCATCAAAATGGGGACGAGATTTACAGAATAGATGTGACAAAGGAACCAATTCATGGCAACAGGAGCAATGAAAATGGACATCAAAGAGCCAAACCACAAACTGCTGAGGCTGGGGGCTGACAGCATGACTCGGACCCTGTGCAATCTTCCAGCTCCCGGCTTCATGAAATTCTGCTCTGGGGATTTTTATCTGAAGATTCCTGTCTACCTTATCTCCATGTGAATTTCAGTAGTCAAACTCCATTACAGAGAAGGCCTGAGTGGATTTCCATTTTTTGAAACTAAAAAGCCAAGCAGTGAATGTATCCATTTCACAGATTAAGCGAGAAGCTTCCAGAAAGGTCAGTGGATTACCTGAAGTGGTAGAGCCAGGTTCTGGAGTTCATCTTCCAACTCTAAGTCCAGTGTATCTTTCCTGCACACCCCAGTGCCCCCTCTACAGGAACACGGGAGGGCAACTAGTACTCACAATACCTCAACCACTGGGATGGCTGATGGACTTACACATACCTGCACCTGATGTGCCTTGGCAAGGGCTGCACAGCCAAACCGTGGTGCCGGGTGGGAAGGTTTTATAAACCAACCCTCCCTCGGCACTTGGGATGGCCCCCAAATGGGCCCTGGCATGTCATCTTTCGAACATCAGTCTGTCAGCAACAACCCAAGAGAGAGGAGGTCTTGTTTGTAGGGATCTTGCTGATTCTTTTAGGAAAGTCCCACCATTTTCATAACGGAAAGCCAAGTACACAACGATGGCTTTGGCAAGTTGGGGGGATGACCAAAAGTCAGTTCTGCCTCATGATAGATGGCTTGAATTGCTAGAAAAGTTCTTCGGACTGACTCAATCATTACTCCAGTTCTAGACTTCGTGGTAATAGAAGATATGTCTAAACTCCACCATTTCTTTCTAAAGATCAGAAGGATTGGCCCTGATAAATTAGGGCATGCTCAGCTGAACCGAGCGAATGATAAAAATTGACAAAAGAGATATAAAAGTGACCCTCATTAATGAATTAGCTAATTAACTTTTGTAACAGGTGGGCTAAAGGCGAAAGGAACGGACAGAGAAAGCATCCAGCTCTCCTGTGCCCCCAGATACTTAATAATTAACTGATGGTCTTGGTGGCAAATAGCAATGACCGTGCATAGAACTGCCCTTCCCTGCCCTTTGGCGTGGCCGAGCTCTAGGAGTACAGTATAGACTTTTCCAGCAAAGTAACACGTGATGCGTAGGCAGCTGAACGAACTTGAGCAGGGATGCACACAATTGTCTACGGTCCTGGAAACACCATCCTGGAGGCTCCCATAGGTATGGTCCCTCGGCTTTGCACCGATTGGCCCAAGTCTCACATCCCCAGAATGGAACTTCTCTGAAGTGCCCATTCTATTTCCTGGACACTGGGACTCCACAGTAGCACCTGTGGCCTCTTTTGTCCCAGAACCTTGTTCTCTACACTGTTGCTCCCCAGAGAAAACTGTGTGTCCAGGGCTCACCTGGGGCTCCCAGAAACAAGGTGCCTAGAAACACCCAAGGAGCCAGGCGCTGGGGACCACAGGAGCCTGCAGACACTGGCTGGGACTAGTGGTCTCCAGCGTCACCCAGCCTTTGGCGATGGGCTCTAGTCACACAAGCCTCAGGGAGATCAACAGATGCTCAAAGATTATTTTTTCCCACAATTGTGAATTGTGCCTAAGAATTTAGGCTCAACTATGAAAGATCACCTACCAGTGGAAGTTATCACCACAAAATATATATATCAAACTGAAGCATTTTTGAAAGGTTACTTGTTGTGAAAAATGTATTTAACAAACCTATATGCATATAGGAAGTCTATTAACACTACCATCTTTAATTACAAAGATGAAATATGTAGATAATACATTAAAATGCTATTATGCACCATTCAATTCCTTTGCACACTTTAAGGAGAAAAATGTGGATCACATGGTAAATTAGCCAAAGTACAAAATGGAAATTTAAATCCAGAGAGTCTGAATATCTAATGTAAAGTCATATTAAAACCTGATCTTCTATGGAGTAAACAATTTGCTTATCACTGAAAAATTCTTTTGACTTCTGGATTTAAATTCACACATCAATTTTCATTTGATGATTTTGCTTTCACTTGTTCAAGAGTTTGCAAAAGAGTATCCCTGTGTACCTCAGTAGTTTTAAATGTCAATTATCTTGCAAAATTCAAAATAAATCTCTTCAGCCTCGTTTCAATCATGCAGGAGGTTAAAACCCATTGTTTGACCCTCCGAGCAATAATATACGATTTCAGAAGGGAAGGAGTACCTCTTTGGAAAAAATAATTCAAAAATTTTAGGATGTGATTGAAAAATAAGAAAAGCAAAAGGTTTTTCAAAGTTTTAAATTGCCAAGTTCCCAGCTGAGGTATTGGTTTTCTGCAAGCCCACAATTTTGCTGATGGTATATTTATAGTGGGCACAGTGTAAGAGAGAATTCACCAATTCTCATTCATAGAGTGTCACATGGATACAGAAAAGGTTTGCCTTTGCCTTTCAGTCTCTCATTACTTATACTTTGTGTTTAAAACTAAACACAGTAAATGCAAAATGTAAAAATAAACAGTTGTCCCTGCATTGAGGCAATATGGATGAGAAAAGTGTAAATACAAAATGAGAGAAATGTAAACCGAAAGGTTTTCACAGAACCATTAATTCCCTCGGCACATGTTGGAAATATTTAGAATTACCAGTTAAGCTTTTAAATATACATTTTCTTAACAAGAGAGAAAAGGCTGGGTGTATTCATGTTTTGATAATCACCTTAACTTCTCTCTTTTTCAAATTATGTTATTTGGATCCAAACCGAAAACCGCATCAGTATCGACCGTTATAGTTAATGAAAAATAGCTCTGCTATTGTCATTTCATAACTAACAGGGTTTGGGTAATAAAATTTCATGTAAGTGCATTCTGCTGCCCAACAGCGTTACTAGTCAAAGGACTGCAAAATCTTCTGACATTTATAATGCTCTCTTTCCAGATGTCTCAAATGGCTGCCTACTTTACAACTCCAAAGGATATGGTATAAAGGGTATCAGATAAAGTCTACCAGTCCCTGAGTCTCTCAAGAAGAAGCCATCAGAGATTCTAGGAACGACATCTTCAAACAGGATACCCTCAGGCTTGATTTCTAAGCTGAGGGCAGACACACAACTTTAGACTTTGAAACTGTGTCTACAAAAGAACGTGAAGGATAGGAGAGGCGATGTGAGAGAGTGTATGGCATGGAATGAGAATGGGGCAAGGTAAGGTGGCAAGCCGGGCTGTAGGAGACTCCACTAACCACACCATCTTTGACAAGGATGGGAGGGAGTGCTTATTATATCTTCACTTTACCTTGGGATTCTTATTTTCTTACAGAGGTCAACGGCCTTTCTGAATTTTTCATAGAGATGTGGGCCTATCCACATCGAAGAAGTCAAGCCACAGACAAACACAAGACTTGCCTTACCTCTACCCTTTTCCCATGCACTTTTAACCTCCTTCCCCTCCAGCTTAATGAAAAATAACATAAAATAAACTAAAATAAAGCTGAAGGAATAATTTCTTCCATTTTATTTGGAAGACAGAACGTCATTGTTGGTCTGCCATGGGTGACCAGTAGCATACGAAGGAAAGATTTCAGAGACAGGTTGAAGGCTGACTTTTGTTCTCTTTCCATTTCAGTGCCCATGCTCCATTAACCCCTGCTTGGGAGGGCCTCAAACAAAAAAGCATTAGTAATGTAGGGCTTCTCGCAGGGGTTGTTATATTTTAAGGGCACAACCATGTCCTCAAATCCTTTGGCATCCTTGATCGGCGCATTTCTATCCTCACCGCCAACCACCCCCACAAACACTCATGCACATATACACACATACATATATACCCATATACTTCTCCAGAGAACTTACTGGAGCACATCATTCTGAGGACAGAAAGTAGAATTTTTGCTACACTAAGATGTGACTGTCATTCTGTGGATCTTCACACTACTCCCCCAGCCCCCAGCAAACACACCTTCTGACACATTGCCTGTCTTAACCACTTGTATTCAGGGTCTTTCTTTCAGACACAATCACACCCCATATTAGTTCTTGGATATCTTTAGACACTGTTCTACACCCTAAACATTTCTTTAGTGTGATGACTCATTCTTTGAAATGGTCTTAGACCAAAAGAAACAAAACAAAACAAAAACCATCCATGATAATGTCTACTTTCCACAATGATGGGAGGATGGGAATGACTGGTGGGAAGTCCACCATTGTGTCCTTCTTTTCAGTCAGACGGTACCATAAATGTGAAGACAATGTGGCCTCTCCATCTGTCACTCCAGTCAATGCCAGCGTTGATTCAACTGATCTGCCTGCTCTCACCACTCTTTGGAAACTACAAGCTACTTTAAAGAAGACAAGCTTCCCTGAGAGAGGAAATGCGAGTCTTTAATTAAGGATGTACAGGTAGCGGCGGTGCCATATCAGAAACCTCAATTAATTCGTAAATGTGAGGCATAACAATCTCACTTACCTGCCTGCCTTCTAGCACATCTAAACACAGTTTACCATTTGCTCCTCAAGGATTCTTTTCTTGACCATATAGTTTAAATAAAGTAGCTTGTGTCTATGAAGGTAATGTATCAAGCCAGCTGTTCATGGGGACACCAGCTGAGGAAGAAGTAGGAGACTTATGTTCTGAGATTTTATCAGAGCTTTTATGGGGACTTTCAATGCCGAATATTTGGGTGATGAAAATTTCTATATATCTAAAATGTGCTCAGTTTCTCCCGATCTGATACACAAAACTGAACAGCATGTAGTGTTGGTGCCAGAGTAATAGAGTTTAGACCAAGACCCAGATTGGTCTTCTGTATGGTTTCATAAACATGAGGCAACCCATGCCTTCCCGTACATGTGGCCCAGGAAGAGTCAGTCCAGCCTCAGCCTGCTCTCAGGCTACCCTAGAAGCAAATGATGTATTTGGTTTCACCAACATAATACTAATACATAAAATATCTACCACAAGTGGAACAGGCATTTTCTATCTCCACTGGGGAAATTCATTCATTTCTTCCACAAATATTTATTAAGCATTAACTATGTGAATGTGTTGTTCTAAGTGCAAAGAATACATCAGTGAACAAAGCACCACCAAACAAAACCCCTGCCTGCCATTGTAGCACTTCCTTTCGAGTGAGATTCTAAAACACAAGTTCCTAGAATTTTAGAAAGAATCTTCTCATTTTCTTGAGGTCTCAAATTTCTGAATAGGACAAGGGATGCCTAGGGTGACATTCAGAGCCAGGCTACGGAGAAGGGCAAGTACGTATTGACATGCGATTCGTTGTAAGAGGTGAGGAAGCCAAATGCTGACTTCCTCCCAGCTGGGAAAAGAGAGACAAGGGCTTGGTAGCAGCAAGGAGCTTGGCAATTCAGTCATTTCGCAGACATGTATGGAGCAACTATTGTAAGATATTCTGATATACGAGTTGAATAACCCCTTTCTAAGACAACCCACCGCCCCCATCCGATCCTGTCTGTTGTTTGTAAAAGTCACTCCGTGTCTAGGCATGTTCCCAAAGAAAACAGCTCGGTAAGGGCGGTACAAAAATAATGGCAATTTTTGCTTCACCACAGGTGGAGACATTTCCCACAAATGGGACACTTACTTATCCACATGATCAATGATCATTGTGCTGTGGGTTTTGTAGAGCTATGTCTACAGCACCGAGACTCTTCACGTCAGGATAACATCGGCTATGGCCCAAGGGGCTAAAGCCATGCCGCTCTTACCATGACTGAGATGTGCAGGATCCTCAGTTCCTCTTCTGCTGACTCATGCTGGGGTTCTTCTGTTGGGTCTTGTCCAGGGAGGCTGGGAGCACCATCTTGGTGATGAATGTGAAAAAGCAAAGTGCCATTCTCCAGCCATTGCTGTCTCCAGCGCACCAGAGGGATGTCCTCTGTGTTCCCTGAGATCTCTAGAGGACAAACACCAAGGCACGGGTCAGAATTCTGATGGGACCAATCCGAATCTTACTCATCTTCTTCCTAGACAATGGTACCAATCAGCCAGCATCAGCAAAGACAACTAAGGCTTCCAGCTCGAGTTAGGTCAGGTTTACAGCTGTTTCGAAACTCAAGGAAGGGAAGAGGCCCTGAGAAAGAGAATGATACCCCATAAGTCTTTGCACCATAATCTAGTGAGCCAGGCTCTCACCCATTGAGAAAAACACAAAGGTGAAAATTCAAGTTCTTCCCCATATTTCTATGATCAATAGCATCCTTTACCCAGCACAGTTTGAATACCCTGATAACCCCCCGAGGTAAATACAAGGTTGTTTGCCTCTCGTAAATTTGAAAATGTGAGTTCCCTAGCAATTACTCCTAGACACCAGTGAATCTACCAAGGAGAGAGTTGGTAATTACTGTGCAGAGAACTGGCCCGTCTGGAACAGTCCTGAGAGGTTACTGCAGAGCCACTGGGGCTCACAGGATATTTCTAAAACCACAATCATTTGCTGCATAGCCCACTTGAGATGTGTGATACTTGCTGTGGCAGGTATTGTTCTAATTCCCTTTAATGTTTCTCTCCTCTGCAGAGTAGAGGCGGTGCGTGTGGAGAAGGTGGTGAAGAAGTGGGCCCCTGTCGCAGACAGAAGCTCTCACTTGCTCTCAGGGCTCTAGACTGAGACAGTGGACGATTACCAACGATGAATAACAAAATACCAAAACCCGACTACGCACGTACCTCACACTGCAGGTGCTAAGCTACTGTTATAAGTATGCAGTTATTAAATGTCTCTCTTGCTAATATTCCTGAGCAATATCATATGGAAGCTTTGCGACATCCCACAATAGAGAGACCTGATTAACCTAGCCTTCCTAAATTTCATTTGGCCCCCAAATTCTTTTTTCCTTAACGACTATTACCACCCTAGGAACTAATATTCCGCTGAGCACACTTTGGAGATGCATGGCTTTATAAAATTTCATTTTTTAAAAGGCATGGCTTCTTCTCCCAAAATTTATCACCTTTGACCAAAAAAAATTATTCCATAGGCATAAAAAAGATTTAATAAGACACATTTAGAATAGTATTCTCATCAAGTACCACACCATAAAGAGGGAAGCAATTTTAACTATTTATGGAGTTTATAAATATCGTTCACTATTTGTAGGAGGGCACAAATGATGTCATGCTTTATTTATTTACTTATATATTTATCCATTAATTCACTTACCACATATCCATATCCATGGGCATGTACTATGCACCAGGCACTGTTCTACGCGCTGTAGCACTAACCTAAATGAGTCCCTCAACAAGCTCTCCAAAGCAACCCACCCTGAGTGAATGTGAATGTGTTACACCGTGTGCACGACACCATGCAGAAATATAGACGGAGAGAGCGGCCTTGCCTAGGTTGAGGGTGGAAGAGGGGAAGAAAAGTAGCATTTTGGAAGAAGATACTGGCATTGGGCCTTGAAGGGTGAGCGGACTTCCTTTTAAAAGGGAGAGAAGTTGGAAGAGGACATTCAGACACTGATAGGAGAATTGGAGGGGGAAGAAGAATACTGTCTGGTCCTCTCAGGGTAGGTCAGGGAGAAGAATTCATATGAGCCCCAGGTTATTCGCCTTCCCTAGAAGATATGGATAGTATTCCCCACCTCTTCCCAACAACCGCCAGACCAGGGAGAAGAGTAAATGGGTGTGTGAGGGACGATGAAGCAACAGCACAGACAAGACCATCCTCGGCCCCCTGCCCAATCGCCTAGAGCACTCTGTCATCCCTTCAGGACGGTAGGCTGCCCATGCTCTGGGGAATGACCGACACCAGCCGCCAGGAAGCTACAGTGGGCAGAGGATAGGACAATGGAGGCCCCCCTGCATCCGGGTCTTGGTTTTCCGTAGGCACAGCCCCATTTGTTGAGTGAGGCAGTGAGTGACACAGGCCTCGCAAGTTCACGGTGCCTCTAAGGAGGCCTTCCAGACTTCCAGGTGAAGAGCGACCCTGGGGCATGCCTCCCAGCAGCCCTGCCACACGTCACTGCAAGTCTCCCCATCACAAGCCCCTTCCCAACCACCGCTCAAGCCTTCACCTCGGAGCACCAGGAAGCTTCCTCCTGGGAAACACACCCTTCCCCCAAGTCCCTTCCCTGCCACTGCAGTGGAAACCCAATAGTCTCCTCACCACGGCCAATAATCACAAGCATTGACAACTCCTAATAGAGCACCTAACGCCGTCATTAAGTCACTCAGAGCAACACATGTGCAGCCTCCTACCCACACCTGCTCTTAGCCAGCCTGGGATTAATTCCACACATGCTGGGTGCCACTTCAGCCCTTCCTGTAACTCTTCAGAAGGAATCTAGCACCTCATAACTCTAAAGTGCTTAAACTGATTTTTTTTTAATTTCCCAGGAGACCCTCATCAAAAAGGCCAGGCTCATTATCTCCATTTTACCTGTGGAAGCAAGGACAAGCAAATATCCAGACCAAGGTCATGCCAGCCTGAATCAGAACAGGGGATAAAACTTATCAGATCCCCTCCACCCCCACCACACACCAGACGGACATGACCTTTGCACAAGCACAGGGAAGAGAAAGCACTTGAGGACAGAGTCCATGTGGTCTTCTAGGAGTTTTTGTGCCACGATATTTTAATTTGTTGTGCAAAGTCTTAGTATTCCATGACTTCTTTATAACTTGAGATCAAATTCACATGCCATAAAATTCACCCTTTCAAAATATATTTGTATATTCACAAAGTTGTGCAACCATCACCACTCTAATTCCAGAACATCTTCATCAACTCAAAGAGAAACCCATGCCTATCAGCAGTCCAAGCCAATATCTGAGGAGGAAGACGTTCCGCTCCAGGGTCCAAGGAGTAATGGTACCAAAGAAAGAACAGGCGTGGTGGGGGTATTGATGAAACGCTCCCATGGGGAGGTGAGCTGAGAGCACAGAATCTCTGACCTTGGCTTCCAGACCAGTCCTCTGATTATCTTTGTGAGTTATTCATGCCCATCCCCGTGGAGAGTGATATCCTGATTCAGCCCAGACCAGACTCACTGTAGAGGGTAAAGGATGAAGGAAGGAGGGCACCATGCCTGCCCATGAGGGCACCTGTCATTTTAAAAATTGAAGATAATTACAGAATGATAGCTTCATCCTTGGCTTTTTCCCCTGTCCTGGCAGGATCTGACATGGGAGGACTAAAAAGCTAAACCAGGAACTTATTTACTTATGCCGTAACTGCCCTAGGTCAACCAATGAAAAACCATAGGGCACAATACATGTTTTGTGAATGTCATCACCAGTGGGGTTGAGATCAGAGCTTGAAACGTCACTGTATCAAGTTGGTCTGGATGTTAGCAGAATATCTCAAGAAGAACGTCAGAAATTGCTCTACCAATGCAAGCCTTCCCTGGATTCCCAAGAAGCCCAGATGGGAGGTGATAGTCTAGTGCAAGGCTTCCTGAGGGCTACGGAAGAGGCTCAGACTGAGCCAGGGACCGAGATCTCCAGGAAGGGAAAGTTGTCCTTACTTTCAGCATGTCCATTCTTCCCCTACAAAAGCTTCACATCTCTCAGCACCTCCCAAAATTCTGGAACTGCCTGGAACACACAGAAACCAGGACGCCACTTATTCTTGTACACAAAGAAGATTTTTGGAGCACATGCTATTCGCCACATTCAGCAAACTGTGCTATATACGATCCCTATTCTCAAGGAGCCTTTGATCTAGTAAGAGACTGAAGACATGGCCATGACTAAGTACTCAAAGCAGTAACAGCAGTGCTGAGTGAGGGAGTGGTACCTGGCTGGACAGAAACCCATGAGAAGGGATATAATGGGAAGAGGTGCTGGAGGCAAGTCCAGATGAAGAGAACAATGTGTACAGAGAAACAGCAGGTTGATGCCTGTTGGCAGAAAGTGGAGTTTGTGCAGAGGAGTTGTGGAGGACAGACCAAGGCTAGAGATGCAGACTGATGTCAACGGTGAAAGGTGTGAATGCCAGTTTGAGTTCTGAGCTAATGGAAAGTCACCCATGGTTTTAATAAGCAGAGAAGCAAATGAGGCCACAATTTAGAAAGATCATGAAGACCCAGAAAGAGAGTAGCAGACCGACTGGACTCAGTACCAATCTCAGGGTAACCATGATCCTATATTCTGCAGGGACCAAAATTCTGAACTGGAATTCAAGAGACCCAGGTCTAGACTAACATTAAATAAGCTGTCTAGCTCTGAGTGTTCTCATCTGTATAAGAGGGAGCTGGATAGAAGAATTTCAGAACCCTTCTGTAACTTGACATTCCATGATTCTAAGTCCAGAACAGTGTGCTTCACATGACCACCTAGACAGACAATCATTTCAACGTGCCAAACAATGTCCAATCTTTTCTCAGGTCAAACTTGCACTCCACCTCCCTTTCTCTCTGAGCACGGGGCGGAGAGGTTTGGGATATATCATCAGAGCCTTTAAGAGCCAGGCCTATTTTCAGACTGGATCTCAGGATGGTGAGAGAGGTTCTGCTGGTGCAGATATGTGGTTTCTAATGAAGAAATGTTGGAGCTTTTGCATGTAATAGGGAACCCGGAAGATGGGACCTCAAGCAGAGACATACAAGAGAATAACCTGGGATGGGGAAATGCACAGAGGAGAGTGAGATAAAATCACTTTTAAATCAGCCTTAGTCATTATTCTTTTAAGATTTATTTATTTATTTTAGAGAGAGAGAGAGAGAGAAGCCATGCATGCAGGGGGGAGGAGCAGAGGGAGAGGGAGAGAGAGAATCTCAAGCAGTCTTGCTGAACACGGAGCCCCACACAGGGCCCTATCCCACGACCCTGAGATCATGACCTGAGATGAAATCAAGAGTCAGACACCTAATGGACTGAGCCACCCACGGGGCCCTTCAGTCATTGTTCTAATCTTAGTTAGCTTGTGTGCTGTGAACTTGTAACACTGTCTCTTTGCGGGGTTGGCTTAGGATACCAAAAGCTTGCTACGAAAGTTCCTTCTCCAGACATAACCACTTCCTCATAGCGTCCAAGTGCCCTGCCCCTTCTTTAGGTGCCCCTCACGCTGAGCTTCCCTGAACTGAGCTGCTAACACAGTACAATAGCAACAGAATTTCCCCAAAAGACAGCTTCATTGAACAGCAGATCCATGATGCCCTCCTTCAAAGAATTTGGCAATTTTAAGTCAAATGTGGATTTGAAATGGAGAAATTCTCAAAGATCCCTTCATTCGTTGAGAAACTTAGAGTGGCTTCGAGCAGTCCTGGCTTTCCCGGCCCCTTTTCCCCTCGTGGCAAGGCTGGGTTTCAAGCCGAATCCAGCTGAGTGGTAATGAGGTTGCTCAATTGGTGAGGTCAAGTCAAAACGGAGCATTAACTTGTCAATTCTTAGCTCACGTTGAGGCACCGGATAAACTGACCCTACGGTATCTCAAGGTTGAGGGTGACACCCCCTGATGGCCGTGACTGACTACCAGGATTTTCTCAAACTTGCTGTTAATCTTAGAAACTCTTCCTCCAAACCCAATCTCATACAGCTTCTGAGGGGGTTCCCCAGAGCAGAGTTAGAAAAGAACTCGATCAATTGAAGACAAAACGCACTACCACGAAACTCCCTGCTGGTAGGGGACTGGAGAGGTGTAATCTATGTGTTATCCGTCTTGCTTGGTTGTTTTTCAATTCTGTTAAATTTGATATTGTGAATAGCCCCATGAAAAAGTTCCAAGGGAAAGGGACCATCTCTAAGAATGGAATCTAGCTTTCCCTCCACCTGTGCTGGGTGAGCAGCTGTTCCGAGTTTCCCTAGGTGACGAAGCTTATAAGCTCAGGGCTTCAGCAGCAATAAGCCAACTGTTCCAAACTAAGACTAACAAATGGGTGTTGTCCATCAGTGACTATCACGAAGATAACCAATCAAAGCCTGCGATATTTTTTTTAATGATTTTTTATTATATTATGTTAGTCACCATACAATACATCCCCGGTTTCCGATGTAAAGTTCGATGATTCATTAGTTGCGTATAACACCCAGTGCACCATGCAATACGTGCCGTCCTTACTACCCATCACCGGTCTATCCCATTCCCCCACCCCCCACCGAAGCCCTCAGTTTGTTTTTCATAGTCCATAGTCTCTCATGCTTCATTCCCCCTTCTAATTACCCCCCCTTTCTTTATCCCTTTCTTCCCCTACCGATCATCCTAGTTCTTATGAAAGCCTGTGATATAATTACCCTCTTTCTTCCATTCTTTTTCACTTTCCTTCCCACCCTACTCCCTGCCCTGCCCAGTTTCAGAGTTCGAAAGATATTGATGATTGGTGTAGTTTCCCACATGGTTTCATTATGGTCTTCCAACGAAGCTATTAACAGTGGCATTAACTTTCAACACCTTTGTAAGAAAATAACCTGCTTAAGTCAGGGGTTAATAACAGTAGAGGGTCACTAATTATCCTGCGAATCTTTACCCTGGTATCAAACGTGACCCAAGTCTTTAATGTCTCTGGAACGGCAGCCTCTAAAGACCCCAACTTGTTCCGTAACATAATGACAGCAGCACATTAGTGTCCTGGCCATCTGTGAAGAAAGATAAGGGACAGATGAAGAGCAGACAAAGGAGAAGAATGCAAAGAGGAAGGACAAAGTCAAGAGAAGTAAGAAAAGGAGACTAGCCAGAGAAGCGATGTCCCTCCGGCCGAGTTGGCTGGGCCTCTACGCCTCTCGCCATGGGGACCATCTGGAATGGAGTTCTGAAACGATACAATCCCACAGCCCAGAGTGAGAAACACATAAGATAAGGTGCCCTGCTGGGCCTGAATTTAACCAGCACAGACGCCAGAAACACCAATTGCTTGCCTGAAGTCTGTGCCTACGGGGCCTGGCTCAGTGAACAATAAAATGGGAGACAACATAGCCAGGAAATTCTTTTGTCAAGATGTTCAAAGTCCGCCTGGGAATGGGAATCTTCATTGTGCTTCCTCTATTCAACTCGCTGTCTGCCATGGGCCTGTTCTTATCATCTCATGGTTTGAGCCAAGGCCACGGAGCTATGCAAGCAAACACTTTATAGCAAAACGACTTAAAATTTCAAGACTCTCTCTTTCAAGTAACTAGAGTCTTCTTGACTTGCAGATTTGGAAGATAAATTTCCACTTGTGACCAGAAGGATAACTGAATTTCTATTTCCTCTGCTTGGTGACATTTACTCTCAAAAAACAAGAGCGCCTCAAAGCATTAATGATCTAGAGATGAGAAATGGAATGGCAGTCTGAACAGAGCACTGGGTGGGGGAGCTGGGAGAATCAGGCTGCTATAATCTTGCTGAAGCTCACTTTTCTCAACCTCAAATGATGGGACCAGAAGGTCTCCAAAGACGTCCTGGCTGTGACCATGGTATTCCACGACCCAAAGCCACACATGACAGTTGGCTCTAGTACCCCGAATCAGGTGCAGACTGAGTCTTTCTGCATACCAACTGGATAAGGCTCTGTGGAAGTTTTTCAAATCCGACTTTCCTCTTGGAGTCTGGGATGGTTCTGGCTCAGTCCAGCCTGTCAACTTACAGACTAAGGGTTGACAGTATGGAAACTCATGATAGTAACCTCTGGAAACTCCAGTCAGTGGTCCTCAAAAAAAAAGAACCATCCACACATAGATGCCTCCCAATGGTTTCTGACGAGTTATCCACCTTTTATGTTTATGTGGACTAGGGTAGTCTCAGTAAGAAAACGTCACCTGATCCCTCGCGGCAGCCCCACCTTACAGAGCGATCATTTAAACAGCAGAAATGCTCACTTCCTTTAAGCCTCACCACACACTCCCCTTCTCTTTTTCCAGAAGAGGTTTAAGGTGGACTAAAATGAACCAACACAGAAAGCACGAATGATTAGAGAAAGAAATAAGGGCTCTTGATAGTCCACGGTATGTTGTCTCCGGGGCTGAGTGGGGGCAGAGGATGCAAAAAAACAGAAGGTAGATTTTAAAATCAGACTTGATGGAAAGCAGCAAGGTTTTCTATGGATGCTGCTGGAAGTAGGTCACTCTCTGCTACTCTGTGCTGGCATGAATAGCAATCGAGCAACTACACGAACATTCTATTTACCTAGCCATGGAGATGAAAACATTCCTGTGGCGGAAAAATGCAGCCAAAAGGTTCTGACACAACCAGAGAGATGAGGAAGCATTCAAATGGCTTATGATTTCATCCAAAATGGTTTGCTTGTTCCTACTACAGTGTTTCTCTGGATCTTTTCAAACCTCTGCAAAGAGTTTATCCACATGATACTCATTAAAGTCTCATTTGAAAGGGAAAAAAAAAAAAAGCCCAAAGCTCTTTGAAAAAGGCAGGGTTATCTGAGCCGCAGATGTACTGGTAAGAAAAATTTTAAATATATCCAGCTCTATTCTCCACTGCCACCTGACTGACCTTTGTAAATTGAGATAACGGCACGCATTTAACAAAATCTGACATCAAGTAAGATGTGTAATAATATTTAAACTCTGTAATGTTAAAATATGTATTTACGGATCATTTCATACATTGTAATGAGAATAAGTCATTTTGAAGCCTGCGGTTTCATGATTAGAATTCTGATTTGAGCTTTGCAAGTCCTTGGGGGCCACTTCCCTGCAGTGTGGCCTTGGAAGCAATATGGATGCCTGGGTTTTGGAGAGCCAGGGCACTAGACGGATGGGGGGTGCTTGAAAGGATAGTGCTTCGCAGACCCAGTGAGAGCTGCGCTTCTTCTGAATCCTCTCTCTCGTACCTTCAGTCCTTCATTAACAAAGAGTTTAGTATTTGCTTTAATTCTGATCCCGCACTATTTCAATGAGGTCCCCTCTATGGCTCTCACCTTATGAAAGGGATGGGAAGGGAAAATGAGAACGACAAAAGATCACCTGGACACAACTTAAAAAGGAGAAAAGCCCACTGCTTGTCCTCACCTGTCTTAATTCATCTCCATTTCCAATTAGTGCTCACGCACTTGTATTTCTGTTCTTATCATCTGTGATTCAACTCAATGAATAATGATGTACCTAGTATGTGCTGGCTCTGCTAAGAAGCCCTTTCAACACTCACGAGCTACCTTAATCTTCAATGACCCTTTAATGGGGGTATCTATATCCCCATTTTACAGACGAGGAATTCCAGGAAAGTCAACCTATTTAGCCAAGTTCACCCAGTTAGTAAATACTAATTAGGGAGGAAAATTCCCAGACCCCTTGGTTTCAAGCCTACTGCTCCTTTCCACTATTACAATCCCCACTCTCTCACTTTGCAAATCTCAACCCCAGGATAATATAAGTAAACTGCTTAGCAGTATCTGACATCTGATGCCCACCAGTCAACATCAATGTCTTCACTGTCCTTGTTAATACTGTTTGTTG
The DNA here is from genome assembly GCF_002007445.2 of Ailuropoda melanoleuca. Lineage (NCBI taxonomy): Eukaryota > Metazoa > Chordata > Mammalia > Carnivora > Ursidae > Ailuropoda > Ailuropoda melanoleuca. The sequence goes on from NC_048225.1 coordinate 80,423,212, forward strand.
TTGTCATTATTAGAATCACTCACATAAATTCCAGAATTGACTAATAATCCTTGACAGAGTTAAGCAAATGGTACTTTTAAATGACTCCAGCTGCTTAAGAGTTTTTATAAGTCCGGGAACCCCAAGTCCAGGAATCAGCTCAGGTCCATGAGGAACCTGAGCCAAGTCCTTCATGGACATTTCTCTAATGCTTGCTAGCAAATGGAACACTGTAGCTATCTATCTGTCATAAAACCCCCACCCACAGACCTCTGCATTAAGATCTGGCCACAGGGATTCTCGCAGAGGGAGGCTGAGCTGCCCACACCCATTCAAGGCTGGCACGCAAGGCCGGCTCCAGTGAGCTAGCTCTCAGGCACGTGGCAAGGTACCCCTAATTCAGAGGCAGGTCTCCCCAGAGGAGCGTGGGAGCGGTGACTGTGGTCAAAGATGCCAGAAGGACCAAACAGAGGTAATGTTAGACTAACGGTGGTTGGGGTGCCTGGGTGGCTCAATGGCTTAAGCATCTGACTCTTGGTTTCGGCTCAGGTCATGCGCAGAGTCTGCCTGGGATTCTCTCCCTCTCCCTCTGCCCCTTTTTTTTCTCTCTCTCTCTCAAATAAAATCTTTTAAAAAAGAATTAACGGTGGTAAATGGAATCCTCTTCTGCAGACGCATCAGTGTAAGTGCTTGTTATAAATGCCAGAGGTGTTGCAACTTAAGTGGAACTTTCCAGTTTCATCTTCACCCTGGGGAACAAAGCTTTTCAGCCCATTCCTACAGACCTGTGAGCTCACCTTGCTGACCATGAGCATTGCTTTCTTGCACATACGTGGTTGGGTAGGCCAGGCATCTCTCTAGGGTTTTCTCTCTAAACCATTTCCTCCTTCAGAAGACGGGGGGGTCAAGTGACTTCTAAAGCCTCTTCTCACTCTAAGATTCCCTGATTCTTTTTTTGTCTTCCTATGATCTACAATTGCCATACTAGGAGCTGAAGCTTAGGTTCCTACAGAGTGAAGATGAAAAATGGTAATAATCTTCTGTATCTCTGCTGTGCTATCCAGCCTGAGAAAGGAGAATGGGAGGGAATTCTACAAAGACTCAAGCACGTGAAAAATTCCTTATTATAATCACTGTGTTACAACATGCAGAGCCTTTTCTTATAAAGCCCCCTCCCTTTTCATTCATCAATCCTGTGCGGTAGGTTTTACAGAAATAGAATCAGAAGGCCAAAGACGGTGAGTGAGGACCGCAAGGGTTAGAGCTAATGAGACGGAGATAACACGGCTCAAATCCAGCCTTCTGACTCCGAGCTCAGTGCTCTTTCTACCAAATGGTGCTGTCTACAGAGTGATGTTTATTTATACTGAGAAATCATGAACCACCGTGCTTGTATTTCAGCTTAATGAATTAGATATACAGAAGATACACATCAATAGTAAACACTGTCAGGAGTTTGAAGAGTTTGGGCTCATAGACCCGGGAATGAAATTGAGTTATTAACCAATTCTCACTAGTGTACAAATCACACAGCAATCTGATGTGATTTCCCTGTGACAGACTCCCTTGGAGGATCAGATTTGCTTCTTCCTCTCTTCCAGTTTTGGGTCTAAAGACTCTCTTGACACTGCCTTGGGCCCATTTCTGCAGGCTAATTTGTGTAAGTGCTCATTACAATAGGGGTCAAGATGACCCCTAACGACCCGACAGACAGATCTCCCCAAGGAACTGTGGATCTAGCCGTCTAGTCCCCAGTGACAGTAATTTAAAGGAATACCGGGTCCCTTGATAATTATAATATATTGCTGCTTAAACAGGAATAACAGACGTTGACAGGACCAGTTGCTAACACTTTCCACTTCTCTTCCCCTCTTTATTATAGCCCTCTCTTAATTCTAAAGCCCTCCCCCCTCTGCAGGCCCTCTACACGAAACACACATTAAGGGCTGATCGTGAGAAACAAGGAGTCAGGCACTCTTTGTGAAGGACTTATTTTAGATAACAGGTGAAGTCTGTCCGCCATTTTGCATTCATCGGTGGCACCGATCCTCATGCCTACTTTGCTCTCCTGCCCCTTTGTTGCGCTGGTGACTGCTCTGTGGGGTGTGTCTGAATCTCTGTGCTTTTATTATCAGATATACTTCATGGCATCATGCTCTGCATGAGCCTAGCGTTCATGAAGTGCTGGATGATATAAAGATCAGGCTAAATCTGCCGAAAATGAAATAGGACAATTGATCATTATCACTATTTTTCACAACTAATATTGAGCTAAACACATACATGGCTCCCTAAGCCACTCGACAGCCTCTAAGGTAGGTACCGTTATCATCCCAGGATTGGGAGGTGAGGCACAGAGAGGCTAGGTTACTGGTCACATGACTTTGACATCATGACTCCAGAAAAGGAACACACTCTTCCTGAAGCCTCACACTGTCCATTCACCAATTCTAAGTGACAGATCCAGTGAGGGGTCATGAGTACCCAAGCCAACAAGCTGACTTCGCCTCTTGCCACCAGTGACTGAGGAAGAGGCTGTGGTGAGATTAGTCAGGCAGAATCCTTGGTATCATCTGCCGCGGCTATGAGAATGGGGAGTGGTGATGCATGAACTGCACCTGATAATCGATCCATATATTCCCTTCTTTTGACTTGATCAAGTCAAGAATAGGAAGGTACAAACATCAGCCCCCAAACACAATTCGGTCTTAGAACCCAATTCAGAGTAACCGCTAATGCTTATGGAGTAGGTACAAGAAGGCAGGCACTACCTAAGGGCTTTTGGATATACTGACTCACCAGATCCTCACAGCCATTGCAGGAGGTGGAGAACAACTACAGGTGAGAGGGCTAAGGCTCAGAAAGTTTAAGTAGCTCGCCTAGCACCACACGCTTTGCAAGTGGAGGAGACTGGATTCAAACAAGATGTCTAGCTCCAGAGTCTGGGTTCTGAACCACTGTACTTCCCTATCTCTTCCCTGTGGGGATCCTGGTAGATACCCTCTGTTATAAGACTAATTTCTAATTCATCTATTTCCTCACTATGTCTTCCTTGCCCCTTTTCTCCTGACTTTCTGCCACAGTCATGTTACTATTCTTATATTTTAACTGGCATTACATTTCTTCTGGAGTTTCATTTTTAATTCTTAGCAATGTTCCACTCATATTTCCACTGCAAGATGAGCTCCCATGGTTAGTTTTCCTGCTTTGCTGGTCCTAGCATCCATATTAGTACAAAAGATCAGAAATTAACAGGTGGAGGCTGCACTGACATTTCCATTCCCTACTTAGTAGCACTGACCCATTAATTAGAGGCTGTAACTAAAACAATGTTAGTTGAATTTTTCAAAATGAAAAATAAAAGTCCTGGGTTTTCTGCTTCTCGTTCTCAAGGAATACGGCTATAAATTTCATAATCAAGCCATTAGATTGAGAACACAAGTGATGGTAGCTGAAATGAGTGGGTTAGGAGAATTAAGTCAGGACACAAAAACCGGAATTTAGGGACACATGATACCTTCTTCTAGTCCTCATTCTGTGGCCAAAAAGGCACAGAGCTGGAAGGCAATTTTGTGTCAAGAGGCTCATATGCTCTTGAACATTGGTCTTAAAGCGAAGATCAATCTACAGGCACCTTGCTGTCTCAGTCGGTAGAACATGGGATCCTTGATCTCGGAGTTGTAAATTCGAGCCCCACACTGGGTGTACCGATTACTTAAAAATAAAATCTTAAAGAAAAGCTATGGTCAATCTCAGCTTCTTAGCAACTATGTCTTTTTCATTCATGAAACTTTCAGTATCTTTTTTGTTTGTTTACTGCACCTATATTTTCTGATTGTACCACACCTGGAAAGTGAGTTCTATGTGAATAATACCTTCACATGAAGGAGTACTCCCTTTATTTGCCCTAAGCTCACCTTCCTTGGGTTTCAAGTAGAACTTTGAATCCTAGCAGTTGAGTATTTGGTGAACAAGGTCACACACACTTCGTGTGATAAATATGGATCACCTTCCTCTCGTAGTGTTTTGCCTTTGTTATCAGCAGACTCATTCACTTTTCTTTCATCCATATTTGGCTTTTGTGTCTAGTATGTATCAGGCTTTTTATTCTATCTTCATAGAATCGTACCCACTTCCTCTTGACCTCTGCACCTGCCATTCTTGTGCTTCCTCTGGGTTCATTAAATGTGTTCCCTAGAGTGGAGTATGCAGCACGGCAGAGACAGGAAGGATCCCAGTATCAGAAAACCTAAGTCTGAGGCGAGGTTCCTGCACCTATTATTCTGAAATCCTTATGCCTCAGTTTCTCTATCTTTCAAACAATGGGAGTAATACAAACATCTACCTTACACAGTGTGGTTAAAGTGAAAATGGAAATGGAAATGCTTCAAAATACAAGAAATATGAGTTATAATTATTAATATTAATATGATACTTAAATATAAGTGACAAGAATGACTTATTTTATTCCTGGTAAAAAATCAACAGGGCTCTACGTAAGTGTAGAGTACTGTTGGGTTTCCCATGCCCTTTATGATGACATTTTGTTTCCCCATTTAAGCCAGGATAGCATAATGGGTCCATGTTTTCAGCAAATGACTTTAATGAATTCTAGGTTATTTTTCTGAACCATTAATGATGTGACACATAACTAGACCCTGTATCTGGGACGGCATTGCTTTGACATTGATGGCATGAAAATCACCTCCCTCTCTTCTGTCCTCTGACATGGATTCTAATGATCTCCTTGCTGACTGTCTCCATCAACTTCACTTTTTAGTATATAAAGTTTAGTATCATCTAATCATGTTAAAGTCTGTCAACTGCACTACTTTCATAACTGAGGCTCCATCACCAACAAATATGGTGGTAACTGACCACTAAAAAAAACAGATTTTAAAGGTAGAACCTGGCAAAGCTTTTTGAAAATCTAAGTCGATCCCCTTGGTGAGCATGTATGGTACACCCTTATAACAGTGACACTCAGACTTGATTCCCTCTATAGACTCCCAGTGTTACCATGACCCCCGCCACCTGTGCCCACCCATTACAGTCACACTAGGTTTAATTCATGCTGAGGTATTTACAGACTTCATCCATCATCATCAACTTTGGTGGTTTGCCCCCCGTAAAGTCTGAATCCTTATAAACAGTGATGGTCTGCCAGATGAGGTTGAATCAGATACTTCGACACCATTTTCTCCAACTTCAGCTCTGAAATTCTCCAGGATACGTGGCTGTATCTTTTGCTGCTTCAGAAACTTAACTATTCTCGTTATCTGGTTTGGGGTATTCTTGGTACAGCTGACCCTTGAACAACATGGGTTAGAACTGCACAGGTCCACTTATATGTGGATTTTTTTTCAATAAATACAGTACAGCACTGAAAATGTATTTTTCTTCCTTATGATTTGATTTTCTTAATAACATATTCTTTTCTCTAGCTTACTTTATTATAAAAATATAGTCTCTGATACGCATTACATACAAAATGTGTGTTAATCAACTGTTTATGTTATCGGTATGGTTTCTACGCAATGGTAGACCATTAGTTAAGTGTTTTCTGGGGTCAAAAGTCATACACAGATTTTCAACTGTACGGGGGGTTAGTGCTCCAACCCCCATGTTATTCAAGGGTCAACGGCTCAGTATTACTTAATATTTAAATTCCAGAAAGATGTTTGTTGAAATTTCACAAATTTGGGACACCTGGGTGGCTCAGTCGCTCAAGCATCTGCCTTTGGCTCAGGTCATGATCCCAGAGTCCCAGGATTGAGCTCTGAGTCAGGCTCCCAGCTCAACAGGAGTCTGCTTCTCCCTCGGACCCTCCTGACCCTCTCGTGCTCTCTTTCTGTCTCAAATAAATAAAATCTTAAAAAAAAAAAAAAGAAAAAGAAATTTCACAGATTCTTCAATAACAACTGAGAAAAGTCATTCCATTATTTACTTTTCTCATTTCTCCCCTTCCACAATCATGAAAGAATTTGAGGGTTTTCTGACCTGCACCATTTCTTTATATCTTGTGGGGATCTCTTATGTCCCTAATGGTTACCAAAATACATTTTTTGGTCAATAAATTTCTATTTAACACACATTACTTCCTACATAGTCATTTAATAATCTATTAATGTTTTCCAAATCCTTGTGTGGTTTTTTTCTTCGATATTTAAAATGTTCCACTGGCACAAAACATACACTAGGTAGCTTTGTTCTCTTTGCTAGAAGTTTCCTCAATAGTGTAAGGAATAAGTGATATCCCACTTTGTGTTATCTTTGGTTTTGTGGGCAGAGCTGAACTTGGATTTAGTGGCAGAAAAGCTTCTGGTATAAAGATGGCTTTTCTTTTTGTGGGCAAGCCTTTCCATCTTAAGGGAGGGACCCCCAAACTACAATAGAAACCCCTCAGCACATCCACTATCCCCGCTCAGGAGCAAACCAGAAAGCCTACGCTGGCTGGCCTCTGCAGTAAGACAGATGGAGGGGGCACACAGCCTTTGCCAAGAGGGAGGGCCAATCATTTGGGGAGGGATGAGAGAAGAAAAGATGTTTCCCGTCTAGAGTTTCTAAGATTGTATTATAGATGATAAAACTAAGATGAAGGGACTTTAAAAAGTCGCTGGCTCTGCCTCTTTAATTACTCTGTCTAGAAAGAAAGTCTGTCATCAGGGCTGGAGTCTGGGTCTGTTCAAGAGATTGATTGGAGTAAGACACTTTTTCGTCCAATCTAGATTGCTTCAGTTTTACTGGAATTGAGGCGGGCCATAAACCTATCAGTGACTCAAGAAAATGGAAGCAATTAAGTCTGCAGGTGTGCATATTTGTCATATTAATGATGGATCTGTGTTAATACTAAGTCACAGAAGGCTGCCACACGGCACATTCACGTCTGTTGGGGGTGAGATGACCTCGCGAGGCTCTGGCATCCACAGCACTGACACGAGGGAGTCCTGCTTTGTGAGGAGAGAGACCTCCCTCACCTGCCCACGCTGCTCGCCTCCATCCCAGCACTGGCTTATGATGCTCCCCCATAACGGCTACAGTTCCAGTCAAATTATTTCATAGATGCTTAATTTGACTCAGGTGGAGAAAATGCCAGTTAAAGATACCCAGTTAGATATGGAAAGAGTATAATTTGCAGGCATAATTTTGAAGTCTGATGGACCTCGCTTGCATATCATCCTCCCTACTTAATACTGGTTTGTCTTAAACAGGTTATTTAAGCCCAAAAAGGACTGTATCTGCTTTATCACGTTGTTGTAAGTAGGAAATGAAGTAATAAAATGTAAAGCTCTTAAGACAGTATCTTGTAGCTACGGTCACTTTAATGATTTCTCCTTTTCTGACCTTGAAAATATTTTCACTCCTAGAACTTATTCCTCAGAGGCTGGCAGACTACTCCAGGGTGAGGAATAGTATTAGGAAGGTTTATGAAGAGAACAGTAGGCCAGGGCACGAGCGGCCCCTCCTCCCACAGCCCCTGCCTTAGGCACTTCCGCCCGCATGACCGTCTCAGGGTGGACACCTCACCGAGGGCAGCCTGTCTACAGACGGGGCAGTGACCCACGGCATGGCCCAGCACAAGATGAGCTCATCCAATTCTTCCTCTTAGGAATCTGAAATGGGGGATATGGAACAAATCAGGCAAAACTCAGCAGAAGCCGATCTCCGAGAGCTGCCCAGTAAATGCACAGATGGGGAGTCTATGCCATAAGGGCCACTTCAAGCTGGAGAAATGAGGAATAGAAAAAACATGAGTAAGCAAAGCTCTGGGGTCCAGAAAAGACATGGGGCAGAGAGGGAAACATTAGGCAAGATGGTAGGGGGGTGACAAGAAGCTGATGCATGGCAGGATAACACAGGGAATACCCCAAAGCCCTCTGAGGAGCCCCAAGAGCCATCTGGGATCCAGGTCCACCCGCCCTGAGGTCCAGCAGGAATGGGAGTCCTTCAAGGTCACTGCCTGCTACTGACATGTGTGGGTGCTTGCGAGGATTCCCCCCTCTGAGGAACTGAGTCTTGCAATCACAGGGGCCTTCCCTCTGAGATGTGGACACCCTTCAGAAGATCCAAAACGTTCAGCGAATTCTGAACTCTGGCCCCTCACTGGACGCCCTTGATCATGACACATGGCACAGACCTCCTCTGATCTGTCTGTCCAGCTGACCGCAAACTCTTCCTGCCTCCGAGAACAACAGGTAAAAAAACACACATCACTCTTTATGAGAGAAGTCATGAACAATGTTTGCTGAATCAGTGAGAGAGTCCACTAGATCCGGGCTTCTTCAGAATTGTGTCTTTTCAAGTGTAGGTATGGCCCTGAAAGTCTCTTTCTAATTTTTTCCCATCTGTAAAATGGGAGTTACGCGAGCACGAGAAACAGTGTCAAACCACAATGCACTGCATCTATAAGGTCATGAAACACACAGGGAGATAATGACGCTGGAAAGGCGATGCATTCTTCTTTATGATAAAAGAAAAGGTTTTCCTTTGCCAGCCCACATAACTTAACAGTCAGCAATAATGAGATAGGAAACCAAAAAAAAAGCACTGTACATGACAGCTAAAATCAGGATTTGATAAAATATTCTACTTCTAAAGGGATACTGTCAAGTAAAAAAAAAAAATCAATTTGAGTAGGGAAAAAAAAATCTGGTTTGTTTATTAGTTTTGCTCCTAATGCCACCAAATGGACCTCAATCTGAAATGGCTTTTGAAATCAAATTTGCTGTTCTCCAATTCTGCAACTTACTTTTTATGCTAATTTGTCTGCACCTGCGGGGACAAAGACACTGGCAGCACTGAACATGAGAGCCAGGAAGAAAAAGCAGCACAAAGATTCAGGAAATTAAACCAGGACTAAATCATATTAGGTGTATAAAGGTTGGACTTTTTATAAAACAAGGAAAGAGTAGATTGAATGTCTGAGAGCGTATTCCGACTGGCAAAATGACAGGCTGTTGGTGAAGAAGCTGGTGTCTCTCCCAGGTCCCAGAAGAACAGTGGCTTGGGGATGTGGGGGATAATCTGTAAGTCCCAGTGTTGGGGCCAAGCTTGGTTTCCCCCAGCCTCATGCCTCTTAATCGTAGGGGTTACTACGGGAACGTGTCAAGAAGTTTCATCCTTCAGGAACTTAGCCTCTAGAAGCTGGGGTTAATTCTTCCTTCCAATTTAAAAATCTATTTACTTAGGTCTTTATTTTGGAAGAAGTGCCATGATTTCAAGGGGAAAACTCAAGTCACCATTTTCCCATTATTTCTCACTATCTGCGTCTTCAAACATTTCCCTTCTCCTGCTGACCTACTTCATCAGGCAGGCTCTAAAGGGGGCTGGAGACCAAACGCAGTACCACAGCCACGCAAAACCAAAGGACAGAAGTGCTATGAAGGAACTCAAAGCTACTGTCCTCACCTTACAGATGCCCAACCCCTCAACAGCAGAAACTCCATAACCTCTATTTAAACTGTAACAAAAGCTCGGAGAGTTAGATATTTTGCCCAAGGTCACATGGAACATTAGCTCGTAAGACATCCAGAGAAAGCATCTCAGACTGAGGCTCTTTCTGTTATACTGCCTCTCAGGATTCAGAAAAAAATCGAAAGTGTAATTTTTATATTCTAAAATGCTTCTACTTTGAATATTTTCTCTATTGCTCTGTCCGGCATATTCAATCTTAGACTCTGCACTGTCAACATTCAAGTTCTATCAACAGCCGTTAACTGTTGAGGTCCAATGAGTGCTGGGAATGCCTTGTGTTTAATGCTCAAGGAAAAGTATCCATTTCCACCTTGGAGTTATTAGGCCTAGGGAAAAAAAAAATCAATTTGGCACGTAAAATGTTCAACAGCCACACTCCTAACTGCCCTTCCTCTTCTCTCCTAAACATCTCTTCATTTCTCCATTTTTTGCCCTATCACCGGGTGTAAAAGAATACAGGCATCACACACCTCAAAAGAGATGTTATATAAAGTGAAATAAAAAGGGAATCAATTTTGGATCCAACGGTTTGATTTTTCACTAGACCAGCTGTCATTTCCTCCAGACCAATACTAATTTCTTATAGAAGTAAGGTCATTTTTATGGTTAGTAATTAGAGCGAATGCATTTCTGTAACAAATAACAAAAACCAATTTATGAAGTAACTCCTTCCCATTAATTGGTTGAGGAAAGTCTGTGTATCCCCTATTTGTGAATACAAGGCGATGGAAAATAAAAGGTTAACTGACTTTCTCGCAATCATGTCATGCAACAGGGTTAGAGTTAGGGTTCACAGCGCCTGCCTCTTCAGTCCCATTTGTTATTGGAGTCACAGAGGAATGTCTTTCAGTGAAACTTCTCGAGATTTTATGCCCCTAATTCTGTTCTGTTTCCCTAGGGAGGAAGTGTAGTGAAGGGGAAAGAGAATGGACTTTAGAATCAAACAGACGTGGTTAGACTCTCAACTCTGACATTTGCTGGTCATAGGATCCCAGGCAAGTTACATAACCTCAGAGCCTCTGTGTCTTCATTTGTAAAATGTACGTAATAACGCATACTTCAAAGGGTGTGTGTGCATTAAATGAGACCATGTGTGAAGCATACAGCAGGCACTCAATACACGTATTTAGCTTTGCTGTCTGCATTTTTTTTCTTGAACAATTTAAATATAATTGAGCCACAAGAGAGATAACAAACCAGAAACTGGAGACCTGTCCTCACTTACTTCTAATTAGCTGGTAAGTTCTAATGCTTCAACTTGAAAATAAGATAAATTGTGTATGGAAAATGCACTGATGGTATCATTTTATTTACTTTATTTTTTTAAGATTTATTTATTTATTTTTTTTTTAGAGAAAGAGAGAGCGGGGTGGGGGGCAGAGGGTGAGGGAGAAAGAGAATCTCAAGCAGTCTTCCCACTGAACAGGGAGCCTGACATGGGGCTCGATCCTAGGACCCTGAGATCATGACCTGAGCCAAAGTCAAGAATCAGACACTAAACAGACTGAGCCACTCAGGCACCCCTATTTTTAAAATTTATTTAATCTCTACCCCAAATGTGGGGCTCAAATTCATGATCAAGAATTGCATGCTCTACTGACTGAGCTGGCCAGGCGCCCCTCATGATACCATTTTAAATGCCTGGGTCTTTTCACTGGACAACATGGTGTAGGGAAAACATGAACAGGAAGAAAGGAAACCAAGGATCTCTTGCCTGATTGGGTCACTAGTTGACCTTGTGAAGTTTCACTCACCCATCCATTCATTTATTTCTTTAAAAGTATTCTCCTGAGTTCTATCTTCATGCCAATACTAAAGGTTACAAATATGAATGAGCTGGTCCATAAGTTTACGTTCTAGAATGGGCAGGGCGAAAAAAAACCCAGCACCTAGGAATACCGTAAAGGGACTGTGGGAGAGGTATGGACAAAACAGAGCAAGAATATGGCCTGTTGTTTTTTTAATTTTTTTGATCATTTTCACATCTTTGATCATCCAACAACATTTAACATTGTGGTTTAGTCCTCCCTAAACTTCGTTTTAACTGAAGCATAGTTGACACTGTTACATTAGTTGCAGGTGTAAACATAGTGATTCAACAAGTCCATACCTTGTGTTATGCTCATCGCGGTGAGCCGTCTGTCACCGCGCAACACTATTCCAACATCATTGACTTCCTGCCTAAAATCTGATGTTTTCTTAAAATTTTTAATTGCAGTATAACTGACATAGAATATTCAATTAGTTAAAATTATCAAATACTAAATTAGTTATAAATTAGTTTCAGGTGTGCAACATAGTGATACAACGGTGACATGCGTTGCAAAATGCTCACCACGGTTAGTGTATTACAATATTATTGACTATATCCCCTATGCTGTACTTTCCATCCCCATAACTTACTTATTTTATAACTGGGAGTTTGTACCATTTGAATCCCCTTCACCCGTTCCGTGCCCATTCCCCCCACTCAGCTCCCCTTCGGCAGCCACCAATTTGTTCTCTGGGTTAGGAGTCCGAGGAGGGGATCAGGAAGGTTTAAAAAAAGAGATGACACTTGCACTAGGTTTAAAGAGAAAGGTGGTTGTCTGCACAGAGTGGACGTGGCAAAGGGAAGATGCTGGCCACACAGTCAGTTATCACATGGAGCCATGTAATAATAGCAAAGCAGCCTCTGAGAACCTCGAGACGGCACTTGGCTGGCTGTACCAAGTTGAAGAGCTCCCTGGAGGCCAAGGTGCAGAGGGCACTATGTGCCATGCTGAAGGGCTTGAACTTTATTCACTGGCCAAAAAGGGTCTGATTTGTGCCTTTAAAAAGCTGGCTGTGGAATAGAAAGACCAGAAGAGCTGAGATCAATAACAGGGAGATCAACTGTGGAAAAGTGGCGTGAAGAGGAGTTAGGGGCTGGGACTAGGGCACAGAAGAGAGAAATGGTGGAAGCAACAGAAGGGGGGGAATTTAGAGTGAGTCACTGCTTGGATGCAGGGATTAGGGGAAGGGAAGACATGTGGATAGTGGGAGGCTCACCCACAGAGGACACTCAGGGTGGGGAGGAGGTCTGGGTGAGGGAGGGGAGCTTCCCATGCTCAGAGTCTCAATTACACTTTGCACCTCCGGGCAGGAACAACCCATAGGTATGTAAATGTGCACACCAGAAGCACACAGGGAAACTTCTCCTTTCTGGTCAGGCACGACTTAGGGTAAGCTGGAGCCCGGGAATGGAAGAATTCATCTATGAGCGTGCAGTGTGCAAAGGTTTGGGGCCCAGGATGACCCTGGGACCACACTGTCCTGCAAAGGCAAGGTTTCTCTGGGCCTCAGTTTCCTCTTCTGTCAAGTGAGAGGGATGGGCTTCTGTGCTCTCTCAGGTTACTCTCTCCTCCACAGTGTCTCATTTCATGCTTTTTTTTGGCTCAGGTTTTCACTCACAAACGGCTCTCTTTTCTTTCTTCCACCTTTGTTATTTTTGGAAAATGCTGTTTGAAGTTTAAGCTCCTCTGAAGGGGCCCCTTGATCTTTCTGTCATAAGGGCATGCAGACGAAGAGTACAGCAGGGAGACTTTCCAGAAGAAAAAAAGGCAGCCGAGAATCAGGGCAGGTCTCCGTGCCAGGACATGGCCCTCCCCGTGCCTTCAAAGACACCACAATAGCGTGGATTCCCCTCCCCTTCCTCCGTTGTTCAGGGGAGGTGTTTTTGAGACACACCAGAAAAAAATAACACCAGCACCTGGCATTAAATACTCCTGGCTTTCCTCAGTACTCTCTCTCCTCATACTGGAGGGAGTTCCACCATTACAAATTGTGTGTAACGTCTCGGCACCTCATTACCTACTGGTAGATTTAAAAATCATTAGTACCATAAAATTTTCATTGGCCCTATTCCCAATTATGATTTTACCCGCTCTTCGTCTAACCAATGTCCACTATTTCCCACTTTTCTGCATCCCACCTGCGTGAGGCCTGTGCAGACACTCTCTATGGAAAATACACCCAAATTCCTACTAAACCCAAGATAAAGAGGAGGAAATTCAATTTATTTTTTGTATACTGCCCGTTTCTCATTAGCCTTGACTTCTTAAGCCCTTGGGTTATGGGCCAGTGCTTATTTTCATGGCTGCATTACTAGATTTTATTACATTTGTACTGAGAGGCAAGATGGTCTCATTTTATATCTGGGGAAATAGGTTTAGTGACCTGATGACAACCACTGGCCACGGATCAGTATATTTTCCCGATTATGTGAGTCCAGGGCCATATGTTTTTGGTTGTCTGGGCAGAGTATAAAATGTATTGCTCATCACATACAAATTCAACACCAGTGATCTGTCACCCTCTTTCTGGCCCCACCCAGTGTCAGGGGATGGCAGGCCTCAGAATTTTCTACAGTTCTTGTAGGAAATTTGCAGGTCCAAAAGCATCATTCTTTTCTCTGTGCCAAATCAGGTCATGTGTCATTGAGAAGAAAAAAAAAGGCTTCCTCTCACCTTTAACAATAAAAATTGTTTTTAGGTATTGGAAATTAGGGATTCCAAGTACAAAGTCAGAAATGAATAGAAATGCAGTACGTGGGGCGCCTGGGTGGCACAGCGGTTAAGCGTCTGCCTTCGGCTCAGGGCGTGATCTCAGCGTTGTGGGATCGAGCCCCACATCAGGCTCCTCTGCTGTGAGCCTGCTTCTTCCTCTCCTACTCCCCCTGCTTGTGTTCCCTCTCTCGCTGGCTGTCTCTCTATCTCTGTCAAATAAATAAATAAAATCTTTAAAAAAAAAAAAATGCAGTACGTGAGGCTTTCCCTGTGACTAGGCATTAGGTCTCTGTCCCTGGAATAAAATATTTGCCTCTTGCAAAGGCCCATGACATATCAGGAAAGCAATGGATGAATTCTTCTCTCCCTTTGTGTGTGTGTGTGTGTGTGTGTGTGTGTGTGAGACTTTTCCCCAAATCCTCAATTGTCAGCACAGTCTCCTACATGGACCACTTTCAGCCATAACCTCCTGGGGTCTGGTTATCAGGATCACAAATGAAATATAGCTCTGTAAGGGAGGCTGAACACGACCCGGACCAAACCCCTGTAGGAAGCTCTTCTGTATCTCAGGTGTCCAGGAAAATAAGGGCCTGGAGGTCTCTAGGGACAGACGCTCTACCCTCCTCCAAATCCTTGCCCACAGCAATTCTCCCTGGCTGTCACTTAAACCTGCTCGTTTTATTTCTGTCATCTTTGGAGACAGAAAGTAACTACTCTGGAGACTTTTTATAACAATTGCAAAAATGTGACCATCGCCCTCTGGCTGACTAGTGCCTCTGACGGCTAAGCTCAGGGCTGCTCCCCCATCATGAGCGGGAAGTAAGTTCTCATAGTCACACTTCAGAAGCCATCAGGGAGGGAATGGATGGAGGGTCACGATTTCCACTTAGGAGGAAAGAAAGGCAAATGACTAGACGGACCAAGGACAGAAGAACCATAGACTCACGCTTTACCACGACCCAGGCCCCAGTTGTCTCCCACTGAAGGCAGAGGCTGCTGTGTGAGCGCCCAGGGTTTATGTAAACTAACTGCCCAATCGCAGAGGTGCCAAAGAGTCTGTCCCTCCCACAACAGAAATCTCCAGAGTGGATACCTGGTGAGCCCAATTCCTATTTTCATAACTCAAACCTACTATCCCAAGCCCAATCAACCTATAGGAAAACTGAGCTCTGTTTACTTCCTTGCCTTTCACTTCAGGATTTTCCATATCTTCCCTTTTTCTTTCAAATCCTACCCATCTTAGAAGGAAAGTTACTCTATTTCTTCCCAAAGTTCAACCCGTCTACTTGGGCTCTACAACCTCTCCATCACACGCTAGCCCTGAAGATTTCGCTCCACTGTCCTCTCTCACCTTCCATCTCTCTTTCTAGTATTTCTTCCTCTTAGGTCTAACAGAAGACTAAACACAAAACAAAACAAAACAAAACAAAAAACCAAAACCAAACGAACAAAAAAACCCCAAAAAAACCTAAAAATAAATAAATAAGTAAAGTAAGGCTAAAGATCATTCTCACCTCTTATCTCCTCCAAAAACAACAAAACAAACAAAAACCCCCAAAAACTTTGACCTTGATTTTGACTTTTCTCATTGCCTTTTTTTTACTCTCATTCATTGCAAAACTCTTCAAAAAATTGAGCCTATCAATTCATTTTCTCTACTTATTCTCCCATTCACCTTTAAACTCACTCTTTCTAATATAGTGTGTGAGCAGAAGAGCACTGGTGTAAGACATTATGAACTTCTAACTGGACCAAGAGCCTCTTGGAAACATGGCTTGAACACAACAAGTGAATGCTGAATGGATGAAGGAATGAACGCAAGAGAGGGACGGAATCGTAGAGGGTAAGCAGAAGATATGCCCCAGACTGGTACTAATCGGTGCCAGGCACTTCGTGAGGTGTTGCTAATACTTGTCTCATTTGATTGCAGACCACTTTGGTTCCTTCTTCATTTCTGCTCCTAGCCATCTCAATGATACCGAACAAGTCAGTTACCTTCTTCCAGACCCTCGTTTCTTACTATAAGACAAAATGACTGGACTAAAGGATTTCTCACACTCCTCGACACCTAAAAGTTCCAAAGGAAAAGCATTTGGTTGTATATGTTGAAGTAGAACTTAGAGAGGAAATAGTCCCAGATTTATAAGACATCTTTTCTTTTATCTGACTGGGAGCCTTGTTCATTTTAGTTCCTGTGTACCAAATTTATTTATTGGGTAATAATTTATTTCTTCTCTTTTTATTCAAAGATATGTTTGACTGGGGCCATATGGCCCAGTGACAAGATCATGATTTTTGAAGCCAGGCAGTGTGAATTTAAATCCCACTTTGCCACTTTACTAGCCCTATGACCCTGGACAGGCCACTCAACTGATCTGAGCCTCAGAATCCTCACCTGTAAAATGCAGGACAGCAGTAAAGTGCACCTGCAAAATCCCCGCCTCCCAGGATTGTTGTGACAGGTGGCTGAGATAAAAAGCCTGGTTCACACAATGGTTGGCACAGAGAAGACATGGGATAAATGTGAATTTCCTTGGTTTTCTCCCTTCTCACTTTCTTCAATAGCAAGGGCACAGTTTCTATCCGGTTCCTAATAAAAACTGCAAGTACCTCATAGACACCATTTAGTCTTCAATGGCTCCCAGGTGGGCTGCTGTCCTTCATGGGAAATGACTGACCTATTGGAACCCCTCATTATTCAATGAAGTCACAGTTCTGCCACAAGTTCATAGGGTTAGTTAGCGGCAATGTCAACATTAGCAACCACGTTGTTGGACTGTTCACATGGTTCTTACTGAAGCCCCTCACAATGCTCCTTGAGGGGATCTAAGAGGCCAATTGTGTGTACCTCCGAAAGGGACTATCTTCTCAAAGCCGATAATTATGGTCTGGCACAAGGACTTCTCTGTATTACTGAGGCTGTCGGATGCCCTGGTCTTTTGTGATAGCAGAGAAACCATCCCCTCCTGCACCCCCAGCACAGACCTCCCCCTAGCGCTTCTCCTTCCTCCCTCTCCTATCTCTAATGGCACCTTCTCTGTCGCCTCATGGATCCATTCAAGCAATTCTTTTCTCCACATTCAGCTTTCTTCTTATGTCAACTAGTTTTAGACATAAACGCAAATTTTCAAGAAGGGAAAAAACAGCCATAACCCTGAAACTAAGGAAACAAATAAACCAAACAACAGCATCAACAATCAGGCTTCAAATGTACTGTATATAGGTGGTAGAAAAAAAAAAAATCATTCCACGAATGTTCCCCTTGCAATTTAACTTACAGACGATGGGATCCATCTAGATGTTCAGCACTTGAAGAAGGGACTGATAAATGATGATGCAGACAGTATGATGGAATACAGAAACCCTCATATGTTTCCAAGAACATTTATAATGACATGGCAAGTCACGATGGTCAAATACTATATGGTCAAATAACTGTTTTTTAACTTTTTAAAAACTGTGTAAGATATGAGCTCAGTTTTCTACGAAGAAACTTTATATGAACAGCAAATTGGCAGAAGATGTTTCTCATGTTTACAGTTCATCTCTGGGGAGTAGGGTTCTGATTTTAAATCTCTACGCATTTTTGTGTCTCTTCTAATTTTTCTATGATCGATAAATAGCTTTTAATGAAAAGAAAATAATGGTTTTTATTTTGATACCATAGATTGTTGAGTATCTTCAAGGGTAACTAATATGCAAACTCTGGGTGTTTTGTTTATAAAACTGCCAAAGCTGTTTGCGGGGGTATAGACCATTACAGCTAGAGAGAACCAGAAAATAGCATCTATTATCTAACTTTTTTTTTTTACAGCAAAACTCTTTCTTCAAAAGAAACCTTAAAGAGATGCTTACTATGTCAACAAAGATAAAAGAAGAGAGCTTCTCATCCCAGCAGGGATAATGGGCCCAGAGCCCTGTCATCCCCATCTTCCCGCCCTGCTGTTGGCAGTTGAGGCATGTTAATGAAATCTCTAGGCCTCTGTGAGACATAATTTGTCAGATCCTGATTTGGTCCAACCTCTTTATGCCACGGTTAATGAAGAATCAAGCACCAAGAAGGGCAGTGACTCGCATAAGTCCTGACGTTTCCTGACCAGGGCAAACAGAAAACCCGGATTTCCAGACTCCCAAGCCAGTTTCATGAGAGCCTTGCCTAAAAGAGGAAAGCACCTTTCTGTAATGTTCTTGGGATCCAAGAGCGGGAACAGGACCTGCGATGCTGACCATGAAGACTCAGCCATCCTCGACAGTGTGCTCAGCGAGCCACGTATGGAATTCTGCCCCCGTTCAGCAGGAGCCCGGGCCTTATTTATTATTTGCAGGTGACCATGGCATCTTTTACAACCTTTGTATTCTGTGGATTGCCTCCCCCCTCCACCTTCAGGCTGCCTGGGTTCGCAAGAAATACTAGTAAATCCCTTCCCCGGGTTGCAGTGAATCAATGTCCCTGTAGTCAGCCAGTCCTCCAGCGTGTTCCACACAGAGCCAACTTTCAGATGGAAGCATCAAACCACAAATCTTGCTGAAGCCATTCCAAGAGCCCAAGGTGCTTGTGGGAGCCGGGGAGTGTTAATCCCCACGTGCCCGGCCAGCTCCTACTCTGGTAATTACATTTTGCCTCCGAAAAGCGTCCCCGCAGCTGCTGTTAGATGCCGGCTTCATTTTCACCTCGCCAGGTGAGGTCTGGAGGTGAAGCCTCTCCGAGGTGGCTCGCGGACCCGGGAGGTGGCTTTGTCCAGGGCAGGGCTGCATTTCGGCACCTGCTGAGCCAGGCTCTGGGTCCTGGGGTTTCCTGAGCTGCTCCTAAAGAGCTCTGGATTAAAGAAGCTGTATACCTGTAAGGTATTATTATCGCCTAATCTTTTTCTCTCTTCAACTCGGGTAACAGTGATGCGGAACCCAGCTCACGTGCCTCCGAGTGGCGGTTTAGTACCAGCCCGAAGGCGTGGATGTTGAAAATATGTCTGAACCCCTCAGAGGTGACAGAATTGGACTGGATGTCTACTGAAGTACCTGAAGAGACCGGAAGGCTGCCCTACCTGCTACACACGAGACGCCCCCCTACCTGCCCACCCCCACTTCTGCCACTACAAGACAAGACTGGGTTCCACTGCCAGAGATGACCAACAGTCAGTCCTACGTGTCCAGGCACCCTTTCTTGGTGCTCCCCATTTCTCAAGGGGGGAAATGGAGGCAGTTCCCTTGAGCTTGAGAATCAGGCCAGCGAGCCAAAGACACAGCGAAACCAGAGCAGCTGCAGCATTCCCTGTGCGTCTGATCAGACACGGGGCTGAATGTGGCCAGTGTCACCATGGGTAAGATCAGGAAGGCAGGCAGGACAGTCTCAAGGGGAAAATCCATGCTCTTCTGGAGTTATCAACAAACCAAGGGATGCTGCTTTAATTTTTTTTTTGGGGGGGGGGAATCCTACACTCTACTGATATTACTCTAGTTTTAAAATTATTTTAAACATTTTATTTTAAAATGTAACATGCTTATTCGAAGAAGTCAAACCACCCAGAAGTTTTTGAAGCAAAACTTCTGCCTCTCCACCTTGCTATGTTGCTCCTAGAAATAACTAGTAATAACGTTCAAAATATACCTTTGCACAACCTTCTCCAAGCTCATATAAATAAATACAAACACTTGTGGAGTTTTTCGTCCCTTTCTCCTTCATTCTTCCCTTCCTTCTCTTCCTTCCTTCCTCAACAAAGAATGTATTAAAAACATCGAAATGCTTCCGTTAAGGTTTAGAAAACAGTAATGCCCATTGGCTAGGAACCACTTCCTGATCCAGAGTCAGAGTTTCTACATGTGTTTCTTCTCCCTCTCCCCCACCACACTTGCCTGCCCTTCATGGGAAGGGCGCTGGGCAGACACATGGACAGTGGGCAAGGAAGGAGGACAGACTGGTGATTTTCTTGGTTTTTGTAACTAGCCACAGCCAGTCCTTCTCCTCAAAAGCAGAGGAGGTGACCCAGCAGCCCATGACTTCATCTCATCAGTGTGGAGACATGGAGCTTCCCCATCTCTGTGATTTGTCTGATGCCAAGACTTCCTGCTCAGTGGAAAACTCATACCACCGATGGTCCTTGAAGCTCCCATGAGAGTCTCTAGAGGATTTCTAAATGCAGCCAGATATGACCCTTCCAATCACAAAAACACCTATGGAGGGAAGTTCAAGCCATTTGTTATCCTTTGGTTAATGTGTTACTCTTTGATCCGGAGCTATGATGGGAAGCCAAGGGAGAGAGAATGAGGGAGAGAGAGAGAGGCACCATACCATGAAAACGTTTGAGACAAATAAAAGCAGCCAATACAAGTACTCCTCGATTCCCAGAGTCCAGTTCACAAAACACTGGGAACCTCATCTGACACCTGCAGGGAACATATCCCGACTCACTGGTTCCTCCCTCTCCCACACACACTCACTACTCGCACAAAGCGCAGGCAGGAAGGCTTGTTCTGTCTTTCTTCTCACCCTACGGCCCCCTCCCAGCACCTTCAACATACTGGGCCCTTCAGGGTTCTTCCACAACCCTACAAAGCCCATTAAAATGGACCCTTAGTAAACTGAAATCAAACACTAAAATATAAATTAGAAGTCACTTGAAAATGGTCACCTTTCCTAGGGTGTTATCAGTCAGGGGCTGAGGGAGCCTTTTACGTTAATACAAACAGGGCCTCCTCTTCACTTCTGACACCAAAAGCATGAGTTGCCCATGTATTAGGCTAGCCTTGCTTACAGGAGCATGAATGTACACACTTGTAAACACAGCACACATACAACACCCCTCAATCATCACCACTATCATCAGTGCAGTGCATCACCATACAAAGGCCCCAGCAAGGTACAGACTTTTGGCTTACATATAGTTAAACTGACCATCTTTGCTGCTCATTTTCGGAGAAGCCAACCATTACCATCTGACAAGGCTATAGATGGAGGGAACTCACAGTCCCAACAATCAGTAACCCACGCAACGGCACTCTGTTCATGTGCTACATGTATATGTCACACTTCCTTTATTTACTTAGCTTTTCTGTCTTCTCTAATGTAAAAGTTCACTAACATTAATTGAGTGTACATGAAGTGTGAGACACACACGTGACAGGCATTACGTCACTTAATCCTCAAAATAACTCCATGGTGTTGGTATTCTTATTATTCTCTTTACACTGTGAGCTTCCTAAAGGACAAGATCCATAACGTAGTCATGTGTCCAGTCCCTGATGGAGGGTCTAATAGATAGAATCGGCAGAGTAGCTGGGCAGACAAATCGCATCATGATGGAAGTCCTAAAACTAGAAGAGATGACCAAACTCATCGACACTGGATATCCATCTGATCATAAATTCCATCCCAACGGTCATCAGCTTGACCTACTCTCCGCCTTTGGATAAAACCCACCCACCCAGAGGAAGGCTCAGGTGAACCGCTCTCTACATTGAATCAAAGCATCTCCTCTGAAGTTTCAACCCATTAATCCCTGGCTGTACTAATTTGTCTTCTCCCACATCTGCATGAAAGGGCTTCAAATATTTGAAGTCCACTCCTACAGTCTTTTTCTGATCAAACACAGCTAGTTCACTCAATTGTTCCTTATCCTTTCAACATGTCTTGGGACCCCTTTGCCATTCTTTTTACAGGTCTTTGTTTTTGAGATTGGGTAGAGAGGGGGGCTAAACTCAAACGTTAGTGAGGAACAGGTGGGTAGGAAGCTGTGTGTGAGCCTGGCCCTGCTCCAGGCAATGAAGGGATGGCAGGGCCAGCAGTGAAGAAGAGGCACGTCTTACCAAAATTCCTTCGAATGAGAAAGCAGACTTTGTGAAAGCCAAATAGAGTGTGTATTTGGACTAAATTCACCCGCTGAACTGGGTGCTTCCTGAAAAGTGGCAACCAGAACTGACCTCCAAAGTCTGAGTGCCATTTGACCAGGTCTCAAAAAAAAGTGACGTTCTTTCTTCATTGGAGTAACCATACTTGTATTAAGGCCGCGAATGTTACATTAGCTTTTTAAAAGGATGTGTCATTCTGTTGGCTCACATCAGGCTCCCTGTGAACTAAAGCCTGGAATTATTTTTATAGGGCTGTTATTAGTTGTTTTTCTTGAAGGCAGTTTTAGGATTCTCTGTTTATTCCTACTAAATTTCACCCTGTCAGATTCAGCCCAGCTGTCCAATCCATCAAGGTTCGTCTGAGTACTGACTTTTCCGCCTTTGCTCAATGCAAATATTCCCTTTGCTAGTTTCACATAACCTATAATTATGATAAGCATTTTTTTTCATTGATATATGATTTGCATGCCATAAAACTCACTCTTTGATATTATACAGTGATTTTTAGGGGTGCCTGGGTGCCTCAGTTGGTTAAGCATCCATGACCTGATTTTGGCTCAGGTCATGATCTCAGAGTCCTGGGTTCGAGCCTCGCATTGGGGTTTGCACTCAGTGAGGAGTTTGCTTGAGATTCTCTCTCTCCCGCTGCCCACCCCCCGGCACGCGCTCTCTCTCCCTCTCTCTCTCTCAAATAAATAAATATTTAGATTGTACAGTGATTTTTAATATATTCACAAAGTTGTGCAACCATCACTATCTAATTCCAGAAAATTTTTATCCTGCCAAAAAGAAACTATTTCCATTAGCAGTCCCCACCCCTCTTCCCTACATCTTCTGGCAACCACTAATTTACCTTCTGTCTCTATGGATTTGTCTAGTATGGACATCCCATGTAAATGGACTCATACAATATGAGTCTTTTGTACCTGCTTTCCTTCACTTAGCATACATAATGTTTTTAAGATTCATACGTGTTGTAACACCCATCAATACTTCCTTCATTTTTATGGCTAAACAATAGTAAATTGTATGGGTAGAGCACATTTGGTTTGTTCATTCATCAATCGATGTACACTTGGATGTTTCCATTTTTTTAATATTATGAATAAGGCTGCTATANCTTCCTTCCTCAACAAAGAATGTATTAAAAACATCGAAATGCTTCCGTTAAGGTTTAGAAAACAGTAATGCCCATTGGCTAGGAACCACTTCCTGATCCAGAGTCAGAGTTTCTACATGTGTTTCTTCTCCCTCTCCCCCACCACACTTGCCTGCCCTTCATGGGAAGGGCGCTGGGCAGACACATGGACAGTGGGCAAGGAAGGAGGACAGACTGGTGATTTTCTTGGTTTTTGTAACTAGCCACAGCCAGTCCTTCTCCTCAAAAGCAGAGGAGGTGACCCAGCAGCCCATGACTTCATCTCATCAGTGTGGAGACATGGAGCTTCCCCATCTCTGTGATTTGTCTGATGCCAAGACTTCCTGCTCAGTGGAAAACTCATACCACCGATGGTCCTTGAAGCTCCCATGAGAGTCTCTAGAGGATTTCTAAATGCAGCCAGATATGACCCTTCCAATCACAAAAACACCTATGGAGGGAAGTTCAAGCCATTTGTTATCCTTTGGTTAATGTGTTACTCTTTGATCCGGAGCTATGATGGGAAGCCAAGGGAGAGAGAATGAGGGAGAGAGAGAGAGGCACCATACCATGAAAACGTTTGAGACAAATAAAAGCAGCCAATACAAGTACTCCTCGATTCCCAGAGTCCAGTTCACAAAACACTGGGAACCTCATCTGACACCTGCAGGGAACATATCCCGACTCACTGGTTCCTCCCTCTCCCACACACACTCACTACTCGCACAAAGCGCAGGCAGGAAGGCTTGTTCTGTCTTTCTTCTCACCCTACGGCCCCCTCCCAGCACCTTCAACATACTGGGCCCTTCAGGGTTCTTCCACAACCCTACAAAGCCCATTAAAATGGACCCTTAGTAAACTGAAATCAAACACTAAAATATAAATTAGAAGTAACTTGAAAATGGTCACCTTTCCTAGGGTGTTATCAGTCAGGGGCTGAGGGAGCCTTTTACGTTAATACAAACAGGGCCTCCTCTTCACTTCTGACACCAAAAGCATGAGTTGCCCATGTATTAGGCTAGCCTTGCTTACAGGAGCATGAATGTACACACTTGTAAACACAGCATACATACAACACCCCTCAATCATCACCACTATCATCAGTGCAGTGCATCACCATACAAAGGCCCTAGCAAGGTACAGACTTTTGGCTTACATATAGTTAAACTGACCATCTTTGCTGCTCATTTTCGGAGAAGCCAACCATTACCATCTGACAAGGCTATAGATGGAGGGAACTCACAGTCCCAACAATCAGTAACCCACGCAACGGCACTCTGTTCATGTGCTACATGTATATGTCACACTTCCTTTATTTACTTAGCTTTTCTGTCTTCTCTAATGTAAAAGTTCACTAACATTAACTGAGTGTACATGAAGTGTGAGACACACACCATGACAGGCATTATGTCACTTAATCCTCAAAATAACTCCATGGTGTTGGTATTCTTATTATTCTCTTTACACTGTGAGCTTCCTAAAGGACAAGATCCATAACGTAGTCATGTGTCCAGTCCCTGATGGAGGGTCTAATAGATAGAATCGGCAGAGTAGCTGGGCAGACAAATCGCATCATGATGGAAGTCCTAAAACTAGAAGAGATGACCAAACTCATCGACACTGGATATCCATCTGATCATAAATTCCATCCCAACGGTCATCAGCTTGACCTACTCTCCGCCTTTGGATAAAACCCACCCACCCAGAGGAAGGCTCAGGTGAACCGCTCTCTACATTGAATCAAAGCATCTCCTCTGAAGTTTCAACCCATTAATCCCTGGCTGTACTAATTTGTCTTCTCCCACATCTGCATGAAAGGGCTTCAAATATTTGAAGTCCACTCCTACAGTCTTTTTCTGATCAAACACAGCTAGTTCACTCAATTGTTCCTTATCCTTTCAACATGTCTTGGGACCCCTTTGCCATTCTTTTTACAGGTCTTTGTTTTTGAGATTGGGTAGAGAGGGGGGCTAAACTCAAACGTTAGTGAGGAACAGGTGGGTAGGAAGCTGTGTGTGAGCCTGGCCCTGCTCCAGGCAATGAAGGGATGGCAGGGCCAGCAGTGAAGAAGAGGCACGTCTTACCAAAATTCCTTCGAATGAGAAAGCAGACTTTGTGAAAGCCAAATAGAGTGTGTATTTGGACTAAATTCACCCGCTGAACTGGGTGCTTCCTGAAAAGTGGCAACCAGAACTGACCTCCAAAGTCTGAGTGCCATTTGACCAGGTCTCAAAAAAAAGTGACGTTCTTTCTTCATTGGAGTAACCATACTTGTATTAAGGCCGCGAATGTTACATTAGCTTTTTAAAAGGATGTGTCATTCTGTTGGCTCACATCAGGCTCCCTGTGAACTAAAGCCTGGAATTATTTTTATAGGGCTGTTATTAGTTGTTTTTCTAAGGCAGTTTTAGGATTCTCTGTTTATTCCTACTAAATTTCACCCTGTCAGATTCAGCCCAGCTGTCCAATCCATCAAGGTTCGTCTGAGTACTGACTTTTCCGCCTTTGCCCAATGCAAATATTCCCTTTGCTAGTTTCACATAACCTGTAATTATGATAAGCATGTTTTTTTCATTGATATATGATTTGCATGCCATAAAACTCACTCTTTGATATTATACAGTGATTTTTAGGGGTGCCTGGGTGCCTCAGTTGGTTAAGCATCCATGACCTGATTTTGGCTCAGGTCATGATCTCAGAGTCCTGGGTTCGAGCCTCACATTGGGGTTTGCACTCAGTGGGAGTTTGCTTGAGATTCTCTCTCTCCCGCTGCCCACCCCCTGGCACGCGCTCTCTCTCCCTCTCTCTCTCTCAAATAAATAAATATTTAGATTGTACAGAGATTTTTAATATATTCACAAAGTTGTGCAACCATCACTATCTAATTCCAGAAAATTTTTATCCTGTCAAAAAGAAACTATTTCCATTAGCAGTCCCCACCCCTCCTCCCTACATCTTCTGGGAACCACTAATTTACCTTCTGTCTCTATGGATTTGTCTAGTATGGACATCCCATGTAAATGGACTCATACAATATGAGTCTTTTGTGCCTGCTTTCCTTCACTTAGCATACATGTTTTTAAGATTCATACGTGTTGTAACACCCATCAATACTTCCTTCATTTTTATGGCTAAACAATAGTATATTGTATGGGTAGAGCACATTTGGTTTGTTCATTCATCAATCGATGTACACTTGGATGTTTCCATTTTTTGAATATTATGAATAAGGCTGCTATAAACATTCATAAGTAAGTTTTTGTGCAGACAGATGTTTTCAATTCTCTTGAGTATATACATAAAAGTGGAATGTCTGGGTCATATGTAACTCTATGCTTAACTTTCTGAAGAAATGCCGAATTGTTTTCCACATCAGCTGAACCATTTTGCATTCCCACTGGCAATGTTTGAGGGTTCCCATTTTCTTACTCCCTTGTTAGCACGGATTCTTGTTTGTCTTTGATCATAACCATCCTAGTGGCTATGAAATTGTATTTCATTGTGGTTCTATTTGTAGCTACCTAATGACTAATGAGGTGGAGCATCTTTTCGTGGCCGATTGTCTATCTTCTTAGGAGAAATGCCTACTTAAGTCTTTGCCTCATTTTTACTTGGATTGTCTTTTTTAATGGGTTCAGTTATGAGTTTTTTAAAAATATATTCTGGATTTGAACTCTTTATCAGACACATGGTTTGTGAATATTTAATACTATTATATGGATTACATTTTCACTTTCCTGATGGTATTCCTTGATACCCACAAATTTTGATGAGGTCCAATTTACCTATTTTAACCCTTTGTTGCTTGCGCTTTTGCTGTCATGTGTAAGACCTACTGTCTAATCCAAGATCACAAAGACATTTACCTATGTTTTCTTCAAAGGGTTTTATAGTTTTAGCCCTTACATTAAAAGATTAGGTCCATGTTAGTTAATTTTTCTATATGGTATGAGGGAAGGGTCCAATTTCATTCTTTTGCATGTGTTAGAAAGAAAACCACAGGACCAAAATGAATTCACTGATGTTAAGGGCCTCACCCCAGCAAGCCAAGACTTAACCCCAGTTTCAGCTCACCCAACCCCAGCCCTGGGAATATAACCTTTAGCCAAGATGGAATTTTCTGGTCAGCACTATGAGGCAATCTGCTGACAGGTCCCTCTGCTCCCCTTAGGAAGGTGACCTTGCCTAAAACAATGCATTTCTTGCTAGCAATTTCTTTTTCTCCACTCCCTCTCTGCCTTTAGAAACCTTTCCTTTTCTGCATCTCCATGGCGCTCCTCTCTAACTTGCTAGATGCAATGTTGCTCAATTCATGAGTCNGTTAGAAAGAAAACCACAGGACCAAAATGAATTCACTGATGTTAAGGGCCTCACCCCAGCAAGCCAAGACTTAACCCCAGTTTCAGCTCACCCAACCCCAGCCCTGGGAATATAACCTTTAGCCAAGATGGAATTTTCTGGTCAGCACTATGAGGCAATCTGCTGACAGGTCCCTCTGCTCCCCTTAGGAAGGTGACCTTGCCTAAAACAATGCATTTCTTGCTAGCAATTTCTTTTTCTCCACTCCCTCTCTGCCTTTAGAAACCTTTCCTTTTCTGCATCTCCATGGCGCTCCTCTCTAACTTGCTAGATGCAATGTTGCTCAATTCATGAGTCATTTAATAATTAGACCTTCAGATTTACTACCCTGAATTTTGGTTTTTAACACACGGGATATGCTGTTTTGCACTGTCCCAGAACCATTTTTCACCACTGAATTGTCTTGGCACCCTTGTCGAAAATGAATAGTCTATAAATATATGGGTTATTTCTCAACTCTCAATTCTATTCCACTCCTATATGTCCATCCTTATGCCAGTGCTACACTGTCTTTATCATGGTGGCTTTGTAGAACAAACATGCTTTTGAATGTTATAGAATTCGGTTGTGGAAATGGGGAACAAGATGGAACTGGAGAGTCCTGTGGCATGGCACTAGAGTGTAAGCTCCATGAGGGCAGAAGTCTTATCTCCTTTGGTCTCTGGTGTGTCCCCCGTATCTAGAAAAGGGTCTGACATGTGGTAGAGCTCTGAATAAATATTTGTTGTCATGAATGAATGACTGAATAAAAAATATGATTAGAATCCACTCTCAAATTTCAACCACATATGAACCTATTTAGTTAGCCCAGCATTCTGCCTTCTCCCTCCATAGTGTCAGAAAAACTAGTGTGAAAGACCTTGCCAAATGCTTTGCTGACGTTTAAAGAACATTTATTTGAACCTCAGTGCAGGATACTGTGTGTACTATCCATCACCTTAGAATCACCAAAAAGGCAATGACTTTTGACCATTCCTGGCACAGGCAGGTTGCCACTTGGTCATTTAAGACAGAAATCCTCTATTACTTTCCCCCCTGAAACCAATATTACAAATTTAGAAGAACTGCAAAATCCTAGGGCAACCACACTCCTATCATTCAGCAGCTCAAGAGAAAAAAGAGAACCTCCATGTGGTGAGCTAATACTCTAGAGGTCACATTTGACCTTTGGGGAAGAGCAAGCCCAGGAAGCAACAATGGAAAATAAGCAAAAGATGACCCTGCCCACACCCTCAAGACTGGCTCTTCCAGGGCTCTTCCTGCCTCTGAACAGAACCTGGGTGGTTGGAAAATGACACAGGGACAGATCTCATCAACAGATGAAGGAAAAATCAACAGAGAAGGAAAGGTTTCAATCACTTCCCATAGATGAATGGCTAACAGAGTTTTGTTTTTTTCAAAGTTCAGGGTTTTTTTTTTCCTTAACGGTATGTGACAGCTGAAACAGTATGAAACAGTATGTTNAGAAAATGACACAGGGACAGATCTCATCAACAGATGAAGGAAAAATCAACAGAGAAGGAAAGATTTCAATAACTTCCCATAGATGAATGGCTAACAGAGTTTTGTTTTTTCAAAGTTCAGGGTTTTTTTTTTCCTTAACGGTATGTGACAGCTGAAACAGTATGAAACAGTATGTTTTCAGCTATGTGTTTTGTACATGCAATTGTTAGGTCTCCGAATTTAACTGAAAGTGTGTATTTGGGGGCTTAAAATGAGGGTGCTGATCTACATAAAAATACTGGTACTGACATTGGCTCCCAAGGGAGCCTGCCTCGTAGAAATGTCCCTGCCTGAAATTTCAGGAACTTTGATATAACTCCTCAAATCCAATCACTCCACCCTCATGTACCAAACATTGTCTCCACATTAACAAATAGCCATCGTCATTTTCATTTGCGATTGCCACACAGGTTATCTCATCTAATCTTTTCAATTTAACCTTTTCAATCCAACAACACTGTGTGTTAACTCTGCTGGAATTAAAATAAAAGTAAAAAAATTTTTAAGAGCAAAGAAAAATTTCAATTCATAATCAGAGGAGCCAAGACTCAAACCCAGGTCTCTCTGATACCAAACTGCATGCCCTTAACTGTGCATCCTGCCTCCCAAGACAATATAAGGCTCACTGAATGTGCACGGGGTGGTTTTAAATGGAGAGAGACTGCCTGTGCACATGATGGCTTCCTGAGTATAANTGAAATTTCAGGAACTTTGATATAGCTCCTCAAATCCAATCACTCCAGCCTCATGTATCAAACATTGTCTCCACATTAACAAATAGCCATCGTCATTTTCATTTGCGATTGCCACACAGATTATCTCATCTAATCTTTTCAATTTAACCTTTTCAATCCAACAACACTGTGTG
Organism: Ailuropoda melanoleuca; assembly: GCF_002007445.2. Classification (NCBI taxonomy): domain Eukaryota; kingdom Metazoa; phylum Chordata; class Mammalia; order Carnivora; family Ursidae; genus Ailuropoda; species Ailuropoda melanoleuca. The sequence goes on from NC_048225.1 coordinate 80,452,901, forward strand.
TTAACTCTGCTGGAATTAAAATAAAAGTAAAAAAAATTTTAAGAGCAAAGAAAAATTTCAATTCATAATCAGAGGAGCCAAGACTCAAACCCAGGTCTCTCTGATACCAAACTGCATGCCCTTAACCACTGTGCATCCTGCCTCCCAAGACAATATAAGGCTCACTGAACGTGCACGGGGTGGTTTTAAATGGAGAGAGACTGCCTGTGCACATGATGGCTTCCTGAGTATAATCCAGTGTTCCTCTTCCTCCAGTTTGCGGCCTTGGACTTGCAGTCCAAAGGCACATAATCTCGAGCCCATTGCCTCATTTTCATTTTATCCTTCTCACATTCTCAATTTGTACTCTTATTCTCAATGCGTGCTTGTATGTGTTTGTGGGGGGTAAAAGAACACTTGATGTGAAATCTACCTTCTTAACAAAGATTGAAGGGTACAGTATAGTACTGTTAACTATATACACGCTGTTGCACAGCAAAGCTCTAGAACGTTTCCATCATGTATGACTGAAACTCTATACCCACTGAACAGCGACTTCCCATTTCCTTCTCCCTCCAGTCCTTGGCAACCGCCATTCTACTTTTTGCTTCTACGAGTTTCACTACTTTGGAGACCTCATGTAAGTGGGATCACGCACTATATCCACGTTGTAGTGTCTGACTGGATTTTCCTCTTTTCTTAAGGCTGAATAATACGTTTATTTTTTTCTTTATCCATTAATTCGTTGGTGGGCATTTAGATTGTTCCCATATCTTAGCTATTGTTAATAATGCCACAGTGAAATGGGAATGCAAATATCTCTTTTAGATCCTGTTTTGTAATTTGCGGGGATGGGGGAGTAAATACCCAGAAGTCGGATTGCTGGACCATACCGTGGTTCTACTTTTAAATTTTTTAGAAAACTTCATGTTTTCCATAGCAGCTACTCCATTTTACATCCCCACCAGCAGTGCACATGTGTTTGAATTTCCCCACAGCCTTGATAACATTCATTATTTATTTTTTTTAATAATGGGCATCCTAATGTTATAAGGTGATGTGTCACTGTGATTTGCACTTCCCTGATAATGAGCTATGTTGAGCATCTTTCATATACCTGTTAACCTCTTGTATGTCTTCTTTGGAGAGGTGTCTTTTCAAGTCCTTAGCTCATTTTTGAGACAGGTTATTTAGTTTCTACTATGGAGTTATTGGAGTTCCTTACATATTTTTGATATTGACCTCTCATCAGATGACTTACAAATATTTTTTTTCCCATTCTGTAGCTTGCCTTTTCACTATTGATTGCTTCCTTTACTGTGAAAAAGCTTTTTGGTTTGATGTAGTTCCACTCACCTATTTTTCATTTTGTTGCTTGCTTTTTTTATGTCATATCCAAGAAATGACTGCCAAGACCAATTTATGAAGCTTTCCCCCATATTTTCTTCCAGAATTTTTGTAATTTCAGTTCTTACATTTAAGTCTTTAATCCATTTTGAGTTGATTTTTGTGTACGGTATAAGACAAGAGTTCAACCTCTTTCTTTTACACATTGGAAAACCTGTTTTTCCAACACAATTTGTTGAAGAAACTCTTCTTTCCCCATTACGTAATCTTGACAACTTTGTCAAAGATCATTTGACTGTGTATGCCTGAGTTTACTTCTGAGCTCTACTCAGTTCCACATCTGTCATTAATCCTAATACCATACTGTTTTGATTACCATAGCTTTGTAATATGTTTTGAAGTTAAAATGGAAACACATCCCCTATGTATAGACTAAAAGACTTAATATTGTTAAGATGTTCACACTACCTAAACAGATTCAGTGCAATTCCCATGAAAATCCCAAATGCATATTTTGCAGAAATAGAAAAACAATCCTAAAACTTACATGGGACCATGATGGATTCTGAATTGGCAAAACCACCCTGAGAACGAAGAACATAGTTCAATGACTGCTCTTACTCTTGTTGCTTCTGCAGATCAGCCCATTAACAAGATCACAGCAGGAATTATTGCAGGTCTATGACCCCCTCTCTCTTTGGACATTAGTTTTGAGAGGAAACTGGGAGGTAACTTAGAGGCATGAATCTCAGACAACCAAAGTCTGTTTGAACACCTCAAGTCCAATATAGCTAACTTCCAAGAGTAAATCCAGTTTCAAACAACCCATAGAGATCTTAAATGGTTTCCTAATTTCCTCAGATCTTCCCCAGTCTTAACAAAACTCCCATCATTTTTACTCATCACTATCATTTTTCCAGTGATCAACACCACTAGGAAAATGCTGAGGTATTTTCAGAGAAAAGTACCGTTATTATTTTTTTTCCCAATTGCCAAATACCTTCATCTTACTTCATACAGAAATTTCTCAATATAGGCTCAGCCTCACAAGTGCAATACTCACAAACATAATCTTTGGGGTTAGAACCTGGTTCAAATCCTAGCCCCATTACCCACCAGCTATATGTCTCTTCACAGCTCCTTAATGAATCCAAGCCTCGATTTCTTCACCTAAAAGCAGCTACAACAATACCTGTATGGAAGGTTTATCATAAAGATGAAATAAAAAAAAAAATACAGTGCGTGACACTTAGCAAAGCCCACATGGTAACTATTCTTATTTATTATTATTTACTCCTTTGGACTGTCTGGATCAGTTAGTTTGCCTTGTCTCAATCTCCTTCTGTACAGTAATAATATGACTTTTCCTCGTGTAGCATTAGATGGCGTGGTGGTCAGTGTCGAATAAGCAAATGGCTGGGAAGGAAGCAAGGAGAAACAGAAATACAGAAGAGAAGGGGCACCTGGGGGGCTCAGTCGGGTAAGTATCTGCCTTCTGCTCAGGTCATGATCCTGGGGTCCTGAGATGGAGCCCCACAACAGGCTCTCTGCTCAGCTGGGAGCCTGCTTCTCCTTCTCCCTCTACCCCTCCCTCTCTTGTGCTCTCTCTGTCAAAGAAATAAATAAAGTCTTAAAAGAAAAAAAAAGAAAAGAAATACAGAAGAGAAAGTGAAGGGGAAACAGGACAAAGTAGAAAAGTAATTTTTAAAAATCATTGTCTATAATCTCTTGTGATAAACTGATCTCCATTCCCTGTCTCCCTCGGCCCCAGGATAAGGAAGGAAGTATCACTGGGTAGATCCAGGAGGGAAATAAAGGTGAGAATACTCATTCCATGACCTGTTGCTGACTGGCTATCTACTCATCCCAAATCTCTTAAATGACCCAGGCTATAATTTAGGTTCCAAGAGGTCACGAAGGAACCCAGATCGCCTTCTATTAATGTTAAATGAGCCTGTAAGTGCACTTTGGGCAGCAAATCAAAACCACTGCTAGCAGCTACTCCAACTCAGGAGGTTCCTGTATCTTAAAGGACCAGCTGCCCTTTCATGAAAGACCATTTCTTCTATGAATAATACATATACTACTAGGGAAGAATATACATTCCCATTAAGCAACATCAATTCTCAACACACTGGATATAATCTCTTGTACTGCTATAATTAAAAATTAAACACGAGGCATTATGTTGAAGAAACTCCAAAGCTGATTTTTATGTACTCCCTTTTTTCCTCCAAAAACATCATTCTTACCAGCTTCTCAACATAATTATATTCCCAGGAAAACAGGCAGGCATAAAGGAATAAATCAACATATAATCTTTCTTTAAAGTCCTAGCTTATATTTTATGGTCCGTACAGACTATTTTAAAAAAATCAGGTCTGAAGTTTTCTACAATGAACATATACTATTTTCCATTCCCTTTGATCTTAAAAAGTTCAATCACATAAAATACTAGATTGCTGGCACCTTGGTGGCTCAGTTGGTTAAGCGTCCGACTCCAGATTTCAGCTCAGGCTGTGATCCCAGGGTTGTGAGACTGAGCCCCACACTGGGAGCCTGCTTAAGATTCTCTCTCTTCCTCTCCCTTTGCCACTACCCCCAAGCATACTCTCTCTCTCTCTCTCGCTCTCAAAATAAATCAATAAAATCATTAAAAAAAAAATACCAGATTGGGTGTGTTTTTTTAGACACAAGAGACTTTCATTCACTATGTGGGTTTCTGTGAACCAATTTTGAAATTCTAATTCCCTAACATATAGTTTGTCCTTAATGGCTATTTTCTGAAATAAATTTTAATATGTAAATAACTATTAACATTTAACATTTAATAAATATTAATATTAAAAATAAAAACTAAGATGATATTTGGATATTTGAAGTTAGGATAATTCAATGTTTTGCCAATATGGTTGCCTAGTAGATTTTCCCCTGCTCTGCTCCACCTTCTCCCTTTGCTAAAAAAAGAGAGAGCAGTCTCAAGTTTGGAAAGTACCACTAGGAAGTAGGAGGGTCCTCCTTATTAGCCTTAATATACCCAGGAGAAGCATTCTCATCTTGTTTATTTTAAAAAGTCCATTAAAAAGTCCCTGATCTCAGAGAAGTAGGCATTTATCTTCTTAAAATATGAAGATTTTTTTAAAACATATATTTCATTGAGGGGCGCCGGGGTGGCGCAGTCGTTAAGCGTCTGCCTTCGGCTCAGGGCGTGATCCCGGCGTTCTGGGATCGAGCCCCATGTCAGGCTCCTCTGCTGTGAGCCTGCTTCTTCCTCTCCCACTCCCCCTGCTTGTGTTCCCTCTCTCGCTGGCTGTCTCGCTCTGTCAAATTAATAAATAAAATCTTTTTAAAAACCCATATATTTCATTGAAAGGAAAATTTGGTTAGATGCAACATATCCAAATTGCTTAAAATTCAAACCACAGGATTTATAAAGCTGGAAAGATTCTTACACATCATAGAATCTAAACCCTCTACACCCTCCTTTTTACAATAGAAGAAGCCGAGGTGAAAGGCACGAAGGGATTATCCCAACGGTACCAAACTAGTAAATGGCAGACAGACTTGTTCCCAGGCACCTGATTCCAATTCCAACACGTGTCTCATTTCTGCGCACCCTACTATAAACCCCTTAGTACTTTATGGACAGATAATAAAAATTAGTTAATGCAGATGATGACGATAATGAAATTTCACTGTGCTGGAAAGAGGGAAATGAGGTCAGTTAGCTGGCATTTGGTAATGCTTTTGTTAAGGCAGAACATCTATTCTTTCCCATCCCTCTCTGCACTTAAAAAAAAAAAAATCTATGTACTTTGCTAAAAAAAAAAAAAAAAGCCATAGGCAACTAAATATCATTCATTAAAACATTTAAGACAAGTGACAGCTCCTAGTAATACATTTCCAGAACAGAACAAGCTGGATAAGGACAGCTTAGAAACTGCATACACACAGAATTTTTCTACTGATACCCTAATCCCCTGCTGGCCAATTTTAAAAAGTGGGCTTTTATTGTACCATAAAAATGAACAAGCTGAAGTTTTCACATCCAGAGAAAGGTTTGTACCTCCATGGAAAATGTTCTGCCTTCAGGAGCTCAGGATGAGAGGAAACCATTACCATCGGGTAAAGACAACTAACCACTGTGATAGGACCAGGGAATTAAAACTCCATTTGTGAGCAGCACATAACCTACAACTAAAGAAAGAGGATTCCATTTCTGAGCATAAGATCAGTTGATTACTGAGGCAAGCCTGGTTGGGGGGTCCTTTCCCAATCTTTCCCAAAATATGACCTGGGCTTTTAAAAACCAAAGACATAGCTTTGGAGGACTATTTGTTAAGAGCTGTGAAAGCTAAGCCCTGGTATCCACTCTACGCTGGAAACGCCACTCAGAGATACACACCTAACTAAAGCAAACTTAGTCATGAGTCAGAGACATGCACAAGGATTTCCCTGCAGCCCTGTTTCAAACAGGAAACAGTTTCCTAAATGGAAACTACCCAAATGGCCATCAATAGTAGGATGGCTAAATATATTATGATAGAGTCACACAAAGGAATACCATTTTGCAGTGGTAATGAGTGACCTATAGCTACTCTAATAACATGAACAAACTTTCACCAAAAAATCATGTAGGGTTAAAGAAACCACATATGCAGAAAGTTTGCACTGTTTGACTTTCTTTCTACAAAATTTGAAAGTGATCAAGTCTGTGCTTCCCCTAGAGGTGGTGACTGGAAGGGGCACAAGGAGGATTGTTTGGGCAATGTGATGTTCTTTTGTTTCTTGATCACCAGGATACAGGTGGCTATCTTTGCTGAAATGCATTGACCCATATGCTTATATGTCATTTAAAAAATGTGAAGTCCTAAAACTTTTCCTTTAAAAAATCATAAGGCAAAAATGACAAATTAGTAGGAGAGATGTCCTGTCAATAAGATAAAGAATGACTGTCCCCACAGGCAGCCTTTCCTCCCTTGCCCTGCTCTTCCCTCATCATTGCTTATGAAACTGGTCACCAGCCTGCAAATGAGGAACACAAATGTATAAATGTCACATTCTTATGCAGGAACCAAGGTACTCACTTCTTTGTGCCCCAAGGCAAGACTGGGTCTCAGTTTTCATATACTAAAAATGGACCTATTAGGATAATGGGTGAGTTCACATCTGTCATTTCAAGTTGATTGCTGGCAGTGTGTGGTATCTGAGATGTGTCCCACTAATTACAAAGAGAAGTCAGATACATTTGGGGAACATACATCATTTGAGGACATGGACTAATTGGGCATTTGTCCTTTGTGCTGCATCTGTAAGGTCTGTTGAGGGAACACAGAGGTCTGTCCTCCAGTTTTAATAAAGAGAGGAAGGATGGGAAGAAACCATTAAGGACCTATCATGAGTCAATGCAGTGTTAAAGGTCTATGTAATCCTCACAATAGCATTCAAAGCCAGGTGGACTCATTTTCCAGAGAAGGAAACAAGTCAGAGAGGATGAAGCTTATGCAAGCTGTACTGCTACTAAATGAGGGAAGAAAAATTCAGATTTGGGACCACTGACTCATCAGGCTCCTTTTCTATCACGTAGCTTCCATAGAGGTCAACAGCCCTTTGACAAAATGTCTGCATTCCCTAAAGAAAAGAACCAAAGGGTTCTTTTCAACTCTGCTTTGATTCTATCCTCATATCAGAATTATTCCAAGTGCAAGGAAAAAACACAACCACCCTTCTGCATGGAAAAAAAAAAAGACTTCAATAACTGGGGTAGCAAGGGTACAAGGTTAATAATAACTGTGATCACTGAGTCTGACCACTTTCTCAATCCAGCCTAATATTTATCTCTGTGAGAGACCTCCCAAAAAGCATGCCTCAAAAGAGTAGATGTCCACGTTCCAGGCATCTAACCTCCCTGAGACCCCGGAAGGAATCATTCCCAGTGCTACAGAACTGGCCAACCCCCAAAGAGGAAAAACCCAATGGTGACAACACAAAAGCCTTCGGTGAAACCGTACACCTGCTCTGAGATACCGAGACTCAGGCTGGAAGCTGGTCTCCAGTGAAAACTCTTTCCTGACCATCACGGCTGCTGCAATGACCTAGAATAAACATCTGACCCTCCATGCCTAAGTTCCCGCANTCCCCCGTGCTGAAATAACAATTCCTACCTGTCCTCAAGGGCATTCGAAGAACTAGCTACTTTCTGCAGAAAGAGGCACCTTATAAGTGCCAAGAATCATGTGACCATCAGAGCAGGGGGCCTTGAGCAACACACACAGGTGCTGCTGGTGTTGCACAGACTCACATGTTCTCAGCACCCAACAGAGGTTTGAGAACAACTTCCTAACTCATAATGAAATGCTAAGGCAAACAGATGATGTGAACTATATTTGGGGACTGAATGGATCAAAACGCTAGAAAAAAAATGAAGAGTGAAATCTGCCACGCTGGAGTTCTCCAGTAAGCCTGCCCTCTGCACGCACAATCACAGGCTGGACATCTGTTTTCCGCACTCTCTCTAGCAGAATCAGCAGGACTGGGCACTGGAGGACTGGTCAGGAGAGAGCAGCCACAGAGACTAGGAACTAAAACTGAACGACCGTGAGAACAGAGAAGAGGAAGCACTGAGCTACAGAGATGGGGCAGCAGATATTCCATGGTTATGCAAAAACAGCAACACAATAGATAAATCGAATTTAATAGCCAGCTTATGATCAGGTGACTCTCTTCTAGGGCTTCCATCTGGTGGCAAGCAGAGTGACTAATCACAGCCTCCCAGAGCCCGACTTAGGTCATTTTACATGTGTATCACACAGTCTTCACACCAGCCCCCGAAAAATGGGTATTGTCATTTTTAAAGAAATGAGGGTCAAAGCGACAAAGTAACTTGCCTAAGACAGTGAAGCCATCACTAAAATACAGGTCTGGCTGACACAAGAGCCCTTGCCCATTAAATGGGGACCTCCCGTCTCGGATCACAGTTATTCACAGTGCGTATGAGCTCTGAGCAGACCCCTAAGCCACCGCAGGAAGAAATGTAAACCGCAGTAAGGCTCTGGAGGTAAAGGGCATGGCCTGGAGTGCAAGAATTCATCCAAAAAGCTTTTGAAGAGGGTCTACCCCGGGCCAGCCTTGTGCTAGCCACGGATGATGCGCTCCCTGGCCTCGGCAATGCCCACTAGCATCCCACAAGCGTGGCACGGCAGCCATTCCGGGCAAGTTCCCGCAGCACAGACCCCAGCCACAGGTGGTGAGATCCGTGTGCAGCAGGGGTCACACCCCACCTTGAAGGCCATTCCCAAGGAGCCCCTCAGCGAGTGGAGTGTATTCTCTAGTCTGAGTGTGGACAGCTCCTTATTAATCTCCTGAGGATTATGGCTAAAAACTGCCGTGCATTCCTTTACTTTTAATTACAGTCCTGCGGAGGGTTTGTTAAAAAAAAAAATTCAAACTAGTAAAATTACTGCAGAAGAAAAAAAAAAAGCCCTTAATAATTTATTCATAATGCTATTAAGACAAAGTCATGTTTTATTGGGCTATGGGGTGTTTATGCTGTGACGCCGAAGTCAATAAGGGGGAGCTTTAGTAATATATAATGTCCATTAATATTCTCCACATATGTTCACCAAACAAACAGTGTCTCAGCGTCAATAAATGATTTCAATAATTAAAAAGTGTGATTTTCCCAGTCTAACTAGTTCCTACGGAAAGAATACCACAGTCGCTTATACTCCCGGCCTTTCATGCCCAGCTAAAGCAACTGTCCTTTGTGGAGAAAGTCAGAGCACGGAACGAATGTCAGTCCAGGAAGGGGTTCTTGTCTCTGCACTGACACTAACTGCAAGTGACCTTGAGGTCTAGACCCTTCCTTCTTCGTCAGTGAGATGAAAAGATTGAGATGAGATGATGCCCACGTCTCCTCAGCTTTACAACTGTGAAATAGCACTCCTCTGGGCCTTATCTTTATCCCTTCTTGATCACCACTACCTTTCATCAAGTATCATTTTGAAATGAGTTTCCTTTTTTCCCATATGGGCATTCCTCTTTGACTGCTTACCTGGCTCACAGTTAACAGGCAGAACGGAAACCCACGGGCTCTGGAGTCAAGCCGTGGTTCTCTCTCTGATTTGCCGTTTGCCCTTGAACAGGGAGTCACTTAGGAATTCTAGGCCCATCATTTCCTCACTGATGGGGGATTATGTGACCGTACCTAGCTGCCGCCAAAGAGAGAGCGGGGATTAAATAATATGCTTGTATGGGACTTAGCTGATACTTGATGTTACACTGGATACCCGATAATAATTACCTTTTGAGTCTCACAGAACTCACATGAAATGCCTTACAAATTCAAGGGCTAAATGCTTCCTTAAGAGAGTTTAGTTCCTTATTATCCAATCCCACCCCACCCCCCAAAAAACTGTGCCAAAACCTGAGAGCCTTGATATACCACTGCGAGCACGGATATCCTTCACCTTAGCTCCTACGAATCACTAAAGAATCAGGACTACTGTGTTTTACAGTCTCAAATTATTTTCCCCACATTCCTTTTTACATAGATGCTTATTGTGCCATAAACATAAAGGGAAAATATCTTGGGGGTATTTCAACACTATTTAGACTTCCCCTCCGCCATGACTAACTTGGTCATCCCAACATCCACTGCATCTGCACCAAGCCTGAAGAGACGACATGTCTTCATGGGACGAACTCACGGTTAAGCAGGAAATCGAACTAGATTACATGATAATAATAATTATTGTTAGCATTGATTGATAAATCAGTCTATGCCAGCATTGTTCTCAGCAATTTTCATTTATGGAGTCCTTTATCCCTCAAGACAACCCTATGAGATTGTTACTATTTTCATGTCCATTTCACTGTAAAAAGAACACGCAGCACAGGGAGGTTAAAAGCTTCATAATGCCACATTTCCAGGAACTGGTGCACACCAGATTTAAACCCAGGCAATTTAGAGTCTGGGCCCTTAATTATGCTATTCTTCAGAGTTGGCATGATGAACTGAAAGAGTACGTGTAGCCATATTGTAAGCACAGAGTATTTTTATATAATTTAGGTTAAAGAGTTGTTTTCTTGAATGTTGTTGATTTTCCCAATTGATGGTGATGTAATTGATTCTTTCTACTTCTCTTCTCTACCTTAACTTCCGATAATTTTAACTCCACCGGCCCCACCGCTGTCTCAGTCCATGGACAAACTACCCAGTGACATCCGTAGTCATCCCAGAGAGAACCTCCCTGTACCCCAGCTTGTACCTTCCCTAGATCCTGGCTTTCCGAATTCTGCCTACTGATGTAGCAGCTTCCCGTCTGCCATAAAGTTCAGAAAAACAAGTCCCTCCTCCCTCCCTCCCCTATTTGTAGAGCCTCAGCCTCTGATGAAGAGAGCACTGATTTTACAAGGACTGTTTACAAGTTTTGCTGAAATTCCTTCGACCAACAGGGCCAGGGACATGTTAAGATACCCTCACATCTGAGCCAGTGATACCTTGTCCTGTTAAAGGGACACTCCTAAGACTACAGGCTCCTCATTTCCTGCAACTCACTGATCCAATCACCGAAACATCATCAGCTCATTTGGCCCAGGTAAGTACCACGCTGCACGGTGTTCAAATAAATGGCAGCAACGTGAGGCAGATAACAGGACCCCAGAAGGTCATCAAAGGAGTTTGCCGTCATCGTTCCTTGACAAGTCCAAGAAGAAGAGCAGCATTAAATCCCATAAAGAAGGCAGAAAATTTGAGGCTTGGGGAAGTACAGGCTACACCTGAATCCTGGGAACTAGTGGCGAGGCTAAGAAATGACGAAGTAGCAGATGGCGGGCCATCAGCAGAAGGGTGGACCCTCCCATTGCCTCACCTGGCTAATTTGGGGCAGCTGGCAGTTTATCTAGAGATCATTTTCAAATCGTGCGGCACCTTGCTCTTCCAAATGTGGCCCATGGACCAGCTGCATGGGCATCACTGGGGAACATGTTAGAAATGAAGACCCTCAGGCCCTTCCCTAGACCCCCTGACTCAGCTGATTGTTCCTGAGTGCAGTATGTATTGAGAGGTTCTGGTAGAGGGGTTCCTTGCTCAAGAGAACATTGGCAGGCCTGACCTAGCTATAAAATTAACTGCATTTTAAGATTTTTAAATTTTTTTTAGAGAGAGAGCATGCACGTGGGAGGGGGGTGGGCTGTGCAGAGGTAAAGGGAGAGAGAGAAACCCAAGCTGACTCCGCACTGAGTGCAGAGCTGGATGCGGGGCTCGATCTCATGACCCTGAGATCATGACCTGAGCCAAAACCAAGAGTCCGACGCCTAACCAACTGCACCACCCAGGTGCCCCAAATTAACTCCCTTTTAAAAATTCAAATGAGGGGCGACTGGGTAGCGCAGTTGTTAAGCATCTGCCTTCGGCTCAGGGCGTGATCCCGGCGTTCTGGGATCGAGCCCCACATCGGGCTCCTCTACTGGGAGCCTGCTTCTTCCTCTCGCACTCCTCTGCTGTGTTCCCTCTCTCTCTGGCTGTCTCTCTGTCACATCAATAAATAAAATCTTTAAAAAAAATAAAAATAAAAATTCAAATGAATAAGTAAGTAGATATGACAATGTAAAAGCAAAGTTAGGAAAGGGAAACATTTTATTTTAAACTCTTCTTAAAATAAATGCAGTGACACCACAGCAAGAGATCTACATGGAAACCCAACGGGGATATTCTATCCACTGCTCTGATCTGCCCTCCACTCTCCTTCATCTTGCTGTGTGTCCAGGGAGGCTGACCTGAACGAGAGTGGGGGAGAAAGAGGAGTGAGACTTTCCCTGGGCTGGCTTCAGGCTGGCTGTGTACCCCTGTGGGGGTCACACCTCTCTCCAAACAGCCCTCATGGTCTCTGGCTTCAGGGACGGCCCCTTCTCCTCCCCCTCAGGTCTCTGGCTGGTGACCACACCTGACTGTCGGCAGCCTCTGCATCCTGCATGCTTCCCTCCCGCACCGTTTTAGTAATCCCTCGGTAAATTGTACCAAACTCAGCTGGAGTATATAACCTGTTTTCTGCTGGGACATTGATTGATGGATATAGACAAAAACTATTGGTTCAAAGAAAGAAAGGAGAATGGAAAGCAATAACCTATCACAGGGGAGGAGATTTAAAACAAAGAATGAGCCAGGGGAAAGAGGCTGCGACCAATTTAACCAAGGGCTAATGCCCCATCACACTTAGATGGTAAACAAAGGAACCTGCTCTGAACTTGTTTTAAGAAGCTTACCCTTCATCTAATGCTCAGAATGGGATTTCAGCCGCATTTCATCCAGATTCTCTACTTATCCAGGGTATACTAGTTGTGTCTTGTGACAGCAATGTCCCTTAGGTGCTTCTCCAGCTCGCAGCCATGAAACAGCATGAAAAGATGAGACATCTCATCTCGGGCAAATGTCCCCTTCCCTTGCCTTCTCCTTAAAGTGTAAAGTTGATTAGATAACTCACTGGTTTCTCTATAAGATCTATCCTTTCACAACCAACCTGGTCAGATTCTCCCATTCCTTTGCAAAGCATGACCCCTCTTTTCCAGAAGCTTCCAGAAGTAGATCTGATCAAATTTCTTTCTGACCTCCTTATATCACAGAATGTCAAGTGTGTACATGAACTAGCGTACCTGCAGAACAAAATGTGACTCCAACCGAGCAGAATATGGCACAAGCCACTCCAGACGGCCTGCTTCTACAAGAAGACAGCACAAGCAGACTGGGCACATAAAAAGCCTTCCCTGCAGCTCCCCATCCATCACTGCCACTCATGTGTCAAGCCTCTGTCCACCACGTTCTCACTCCGTCCCTCCATCTAGAATCACCTGTCCCTAAGTAACTCCACATCACCCAGCCTTCAAGGCCCTCACGGGCCCATCTCTTTTGTAAAGTCTTTCTTACGACTTTAAAACATAAAAATTTCTCCCTTACCCAACTCTTCTGGAGCTTGCTTGCTTCGAAGTCAGAACCAAGGTGTTTCCTGGAAACAGAGCACACATGCAAACACATAGGGAAGGATATACAGGGCAAGGGAATTCAAGCACAACTTCCAGGTTTCTGGCTTAAGAGACTAGGTGGAAGATGGTCTTATTTACTCATTTTTTTAATTGGTTAAGTCCTGTCCCTTAGGCCTCCTTTATTCCACAACAGTCCTTCCCTCCTCCCCACTTCTTTTGTGCCTTTGATATTTTAGAGAAACTTGGCCTGTAGCATGAGCCTATGTACGATCCACATTCTGGACATGGCTGAGTGGTCTCCGTGGTGCGTTTTCACAGGCTGCCTTACTTTCTTCATCTTTGAAAATTGTAGTAAGATACATACCATGAAATATACCATCTTAACTGTTTTGAATTGGGTGACTGAATGGCATCAAGTACATTCCCACTGGCACATGACCGTCACCACCATCCATCTCCACAACTTTTTTCATCTTCCCCAACTGAACCTCCCCGTCCATTGAACAGGAACTCCCCACACCCCTCCCCTCTTCCCCTTTACCCCTGGCAGCCACCACTCTACTTTCTGCCTTTACGTTCCGATTGTTTCAGGTACCGCACGTAGGTGCAATCATACAGTATTTGGCCTTTTGTGTCTGGCTTATTTCACTTGGCACAATGTTCTCAAAGTTCAGCCATGTTGTGTCGTGTGTCAGAATTTCCTTCCTTTTCAAGGCTGAATAATATTCCACTAGCCATAGATAGCATATTTTGTTTATCCACTCATCTACTGATGGATACTTGGGTTGTTTCCACCTTTTGGCCATTGTGAATAATGGGCAGTGTCATGTATTGGGGTTGAGAAAGCAGAAAGAAGAGGTGTGGACGGTAAAGGGAGAAATGTGGATCTGTTTGGGGCATGTTAACTTTGAGCACCTGTGAGATATACAAATGCCTATATTCAGTCTATAGATACACATATGGCTCTCGAGCTCAGGAAAACATATGGGCTGGAGTTATAGCTTTACCAGTTGAAGGCACGGAGGTTGCAATGGACACCAAGAGAGTGAATGAGATCACCTTTGCAGAAGGCAAAGGGCTGGGTCCCGAAGAACTCCAGGTTTGTGGTGAGGGAGAAGAGGATGCGCTAGAAAATGAGACAGAACAGCGTGCAGAAAAATAGAAGGAAATTCAACAGAGCGTGTGGTTATTGGATTCTGAAGAACTTCTGGAATAGATGGAGAATGTCAGGCCTCATGAGTTTGGTAAAAACTAAGACTGAGAATAGATAAAACTGAAAGTTATTAAATTATGAATATTGATTTTTCAAATATGGTATGCTACATTTAAAACTATCTACTTGAAGCTTGCAGAAAATGCACAGTAAATCTAAGAAAGCCATTTGTTCAAGAAATAGTAGAGGAAAATAAATATTAGGAAGGTGTGTGTAAAATCACTGTTACATTTGTGACAAACTGTTTGATATTTGAGATATATCTAATAAAGATTTCAAAGTGGTTGCAATGAAGAGAAATCCTGTCTGTCTCTCTCTCTCTCACATACACACACAACATCCCAAGAGACAGACAACTTTACTGCATCGGATGCGCGAATGCTCTAGATTGGCATTTTTAAGCCCCAGCCCTTAACAGTACACAACCTATAAAAATCATCGTTGAGCAAGAAACATAAGACGTAAGTTAGATTTCAGGACAAGCTCTCTGTGACTGGAAATTGTTACAAACGTTCAAAATTGTGAGATGTTGATTGTAATTGAGAGACCACGGAATAGCTTTTCCTAGCATTGTTTAAAAGCAAAAATGGGTTCTCATCTGTCTGGAACTGTCTGAGTGTGAACATGCCTCAAGATAAAGAAGACAGACTGGAAGATCCCTCATGGGTCCTTCCTTTCATAATATTATATGATTCTCTCACTGTTTCACTGCTTTGGGTAGAAGAGCTTTCATCTTTCCAATTTCCAGTCTTCTAGAGTAGATAGCCCAGCCAAGTTTCTCAGACTCACTGACTTCCTCTTCCTTGAAAGGCTCAGCTGAAGGCATCTTTCATCTTTAATTATACTTCTGAATATTTTCCTCTTATATTACTTACTACTATTCACTTATTTGCCCTCCTTTCTCCATCCTTTCCCTACCTTATTTATCTACCTATAAAATACATTAATAACCAATTCTTTCTCACTGAAATATAGTATTTTGAGAACTCAAAGTTGGTGGGTAAATATGAGCCATACATGACACGTGTGGAAGTGATTAATAGAGATTTTACAAGGTCAGAATTTGATAGCTTTTGGCCAAAGGCCATCGCAAGACTTACAGAGGAAAGATAACCTACAAAGAGACCTTTAGAATAAGTTATAAAGATCAAACGAGGACTAAGTTAAAATGAGTTTCTAAGTGTAAAAATAGGTAACATTTCAAAGTTAATTTATTAAAACGAGTCATAAGACCAATGCATCATGATACCATTTGGGTTGCAGTGTCTAACAGAGCATCAGCTCTGATGTCTAAGTGGCCTGGGAGTAAAAGAGGATAAAAAAATCATGCTTGTGACCCTGACATTCAAACTTCCCTTTTCCAGTGATGTTTGAGAACAAATACTAGTTTCGTTATGCAAAAAAAAAAAATGCTCAGAGTTATTTCTAGATACAAAAGAGGAGGGAAATAGATGTATAGGGAACACCTATATGTACAAGGTTCTGACCTTTAGCTGTCTATGACTTTTCACTGACTCTTCACAATGATCCTATGAGATGAGGACTCATCAGCTCCATTTTCTATAAAAGGAAACAAAGGTTCACACGGGCTAGACAGCTCCTGTAGGTCATAACTGGTAAATGGCAGTGCTAGAGTCTGGACCCAAGACTGCTGAAGCCCAAAGCCTGAGCAGTTGTGCCATGGTCCACTTCAGAGAAAAGGAAATGTGAAAGGTGCTCAGTTCTAGGTTGCTTCTAATACAGGCTCAACGGACCAAGAAATAAGCCAATATCTTGCCTTTAATTATGAAGTAGACATGATTTAGAAAAAGATTGCTGTGAAAGCCTGGCTGAGTTTAAGAGAGGTAAGATCGATCAAGCAAAGTGAAATTCTTTGTAACCCTCTTAGAACACTTGAAAACACCAGTTTCTATAAAAGCTAGCCTTTTAGAGACAAGGGGTAAGTTATTTTATTTAAAGACCCTTTAATGAGAAGATGAGGTAGTAGGGAGAGTTCTAGTTAATTCATTCTCATGGCCAGGCACTTGATAGGCATTAGCTCACTGAATTGTCACAACCATCTCTTTTGATATTATACTGGTGAAACGGAGTCTCAGAAAATTTCAGTTTCTTGATCAACATCATTAGGTAATAGAGCTAAGATCTGGATCTAAAGCTAATTCCAAGACAAAGTTGCTCCACAGTAATGCCTTTATAAGCAGCAGCACTGAAGACATCTAAGGCACTACCTGTCAGACTTCGATGTGCATGTGAATCACCTGGGATCTTGTTAAAATACATGTCTGATTCACTGGGTCTAGGGTGGAGCCTTGGATTCTGCATTTCTAATAAGCTCCCAGGTGATGCTGACAGCTGCTGGCCTGCAGACCACTCTTAAGAGTAGAATGATCTAAGTATTTAGAGAGCAAACCCCACAAGCATGTGCCTAAGCATGGTACTCTTCTGCTAGATGGCTTCAGTAGCAACTTTGCTTTCTAAAATATTCAGCGATTGCTCTAAGTGATGGGATGGTAATTTTCTCTGCTGCAGCTACTAGGCTAGAGAGTGAGGGTGCATAAGAAACTGGGATGTGGGGGTGGTTAGGTTACTGTGTACATATGACCCCAAGCCCTCACCTCAGTTCTGCAGACATTTGAACAACTGCTTGCCAAAAGAAGGATTCTACAGCAGCAGTTTGTAGTCCCCATTTGTGAGGGAAAACTCTGGCATGTCTCCTATGTTTTTGGAGACTGCAGCAGTTCTCAAATGGCCATGGTGCCATCAGGAAGGCCCACATCCATAAGGGTGGCAGCGCTCAGCCAGGGGAGCTGTTGTTTCACAACCCTTTCCCATATTCCACTGCTCTGCTTTGCATTTTACCACCCCCCACCCACCCCACTCCCTCTCTCCTTCCAATGTTTCAGATGGTCTCCTTATAGGAGTCCAATGGCAAGTGACCCTCCTCCATGTCTGCAATCTGGAGTCAAGCCTGACTTCCATGGAAAGTTTTGCTATTTCAGTGGAAACCAACTTTACAGCAAATTGCTCTGGTTACCACTGGGGTCACTCAGGTGTTTGCATAGTCTGTGGTAATTGCTTTATTTAAGCAGGAAAAAAAAAAAAAGATACTTATCATCATGTTCTTGCAGCTGACAGTGGCTTTGGTGTAGGGAATCTTTCACATCAAAGGAAGAGAACACATGCTGTAGCACTGTTGGGGAGGAAAAATTTTCCTCTACCCTTCAAGATTCTTCTGAGTGATATAAGAATCAAATTGAGGGGACCACGGGTGGCTCAGTTGGTTAAACGTCTGCCTTTGACTCAGGTCATGATCTCAGGGCTCTGGGAGTGAGCCCCCCATCGGGCTCCATGCTAGCAGGGAGCCTGCTTCTCCCTCTCCCTCTGCCCCCCTAACCCGTCCTCTCTCTTTCAAATGTATAAATAAAATCTTTTAAAAAAAGAATCAAATTGACATGAGACAGATTAACAGGAGAAAATCGAACAAAAATTAATAACATGTATACCTCCTGTACACATGGGATACCCAGGAAAACAGAGTAACTCCTGAAATGGCTGAAGCCATCATCTTGAATACCATCTTTAGCTAAAGATAAAAGAGGATATTTGGATTGGAAGTCAGTTATGGGAAGTTATCAGGAAAAACACAGGAAACACAGGTAAGGTTGTGACACAGATTTAAGTTCATTACCTTCCCTACTGATAAGAATTCCTAGAGATTGACTCATCCCCCTCTTCCTGGTATAGGGAGGGGAGACACCCTTACAAATGGAGATTTCCCTTATACAGGTAAGTGTCTCTTACAGAAGGGTAATTTCTCCTCAGTTTTAAGAGCTTCTCTTGTGTCTGCTTTTTCTTAAAAATAACCAGCTTAAAATAATCAATATACCAAAGAGGCCTATCTTGGCTTGACAAAATTTGCTCCTCTACAGCACTCACACTAGCTGTTTTTAGAACTGCTCATTCCCACCCACCACACCTCTTCAGTGGGCCAGCTGAGGTTCTGCTCACCAGGGACAAGTTCCTAAAGGACAGTCTGCATTCAGCCCATGTCCAACAGGGGTGAGTGCTGCCCCAGAAATAACCAGACTGGGACAATGACTCAAAGACAGATGTGGGTAATGAGGTCCAATGGGGGAAATGGCTCCAAACTGTGCTTGATCAATATTGCCATAATGAGTGGATTTCACTCCCTCCCTGCCATAATGAGTAGATTTCGCTCCTTCCCAAGCATCTCTATTCTCTTCATCTCAAGTCCCTAATGCTCTTGGGTTTGAGATTTAGCCTGGGAAGGGGGTAGAGGAGAAAAGCATTGAGGTGCAGACATCCCTGATTCTAAGATGGCTTCATTACTCTTTATCTCTACATTTCACACAGCTTAGCCAATCCCAGGGCGGAATTCTTTTCTCTTTTCCCTTTTTCAAGTCAGTCTGTTATCATGCCCAGTGCTCTTCTCATTAATTTTTTCCCTACATCATCTCCTGCTCCTCCCTCTGCAATGACCTCTCTCCCCTGTGACTGGTTGTGAAGCTTCTCTTTCATTTTCCCTGTAAGGCAATCTTTGTACAGCTAACTTTAACTAGCCAACCAATTCTTCCTCAACCCTGTACAAAGCATCCTGCTAAAACAGGCAGGCAAGCATAGATGAGCTGGCGTGCACGAGTGCATGAGGCCAGCAGCCCTCCCCACTCTCCAGCTTTCTCTGCACACATTCCCAGGGATCACCTGGAAACTGCCTCTGTATCACAAGGAGTCCAGGCTCAGAGCAGCATGGGGCTGTCAATTCACCATAGAAGACAACACCTCATAACCCCTGCACTTGCTCCAAACCAGGCCATAAACACCTAAGTTTGTTTCCAGCTTCTACATGGCAGAAAAGAGGCCATTTCTCCCTCAGAACTGAAAAAAAGTCACATCCCACATCACATGTTAGGACGTTTAAGGGCCAGTGATTTAATTCTTATAGCAACTCACAGACAAAGACAGCTGGGTGGTGCCTGTTGCCATCCACGTCCTGGAGCTGGCTGTTCCTCTTGGGAAGCATACACGACAATTCCAGCTGGGGAAAAAGGCTTCTCAATACTGTCATCCTCTTGACCTTAGATTTGTTCTCTTCCTTACCTTCCCCTACTACCATCTCATTTCCTTTGGATGTGCCAGTTCCAGAGTTAGCCTTGTTTTGGTCATTGCTTTTTCTGCTTTTCCCTTCTAGCGCACCTACTTGGTTTAATTCCATTTCTTTGCTCTCACTTATATGGGCTCAACAACTGCCCCGGTTGCAGAAGCTGGGCTCTGTCCCAATACCAGTTTTCAGGCCTTCCCAACCTTGCCACATTCTCCCAGTTCCAGCTACCGGATTCACCCATATTTGATCACATGCCTAGCACCAGCAAACAACACAGACAAACCCCACCCAATCTCGGTAAATAATCAGCAGGTGGAAAGGGAGTGAGGAGACCTAACAGAAAGAGTTCAATTTAAAAAGACATACCTACACAGCAGTACATAAACTTGACTGATAGTAAAATTGAGATAGTAATCTAGAGATAGTAAAATTGGTCATATAAGTAAGTGTCCTAAGAATTTAGATAAACCCATAGGGAATGAGCCCCCAAGGATCAATGCAAAGAAATGAGGGCTGGGAGGAGACAAGACACCCCTACCTACCCATCTGAGTTAAATATCATCAAGGCCAACATGTTACCTGACAGAAAAAGGAGGGAGTGTAGCTTAGCGATTTAAGTGTGCCCACTTTGGAGTTAGGCTGCTTGGGTTGGCTCCTTCCTTTGCAATCACCAGCTGGGTGAGTGCAGACAAGTCACCTTAACTTTTTTGAGCCTCAGTTTCCTTATACATCACATGAGGACAGCAATACACATCATAAGGTTGACGAACTGACTGAAAGGAAATGATGCATATAAAGTGCAGTTAGCTTAGTGCCTGATAAAAAGTAATTTCTTAATTGATATTTGCTTGAAATCCTTTATTTTTACTATTGGAGCAGAATCCTGAACTAAATGGGCAATGGATCTTCATGACATGAATGGCTCACCTATATTTTTTATTTTTCAATTAAAGTTCTATTTTGAGATCATTGTAGATTCACATGCAGTTGTAAAAAAATAATACAGAGAGACAGCCTGTGTTCTTCACTCAATTTCCCAAAGGTAACATTTTGGAAAACTATAGTATAATATCCAATATCACAGACAGGGTATTGACACTGATCAAACCTCTAGTCTTACTCAGATTTCTTGTTTTACTTATACTCATTTGTGTGTATGTCTGCATGTCTTTATCTTATGCAATTTTATTACATGTGTAGGCTCATGTATCCATCCCCAGAGTCAAGCTCAACAACATGCCACAAACATTTTTTTTTATCAATTGTTTAAACAGCCTCATTTGGGTGACCAAAGTCACAACGCTCATTTTGCCTTTCTTCTGGCTCCTGGTGTGTCTTATCAATAATGTGCATGGGGGCACCTGGGTAGCGCAGTCGTTAAGCGTCTGCCTTCAGCTCAGGGCGTGATCCCGGGGCGTTCTGGGATCGAGCCCCACATCGGGCTCCTCCGCTGGGAGCCTGCTTCTTCCTCTCGCACTCCCCTGCTGTTTTCTCTCTCTCTCTGGCTGTCTCTCTGTCACATAAATAAATAAAATCTTAAAAAAAAAAATGAATAATGTGCACGAACTTTTCCTGAGCCAGCTCTACATCTCCAGTGCATGTGGTTCAAGCACAGAAATAGAGCACCTGACCATTAGAGGAGGAGTGAGGAGGAAAAGAAGAGGGAAAGTAGAGGTGGCAGGAAGAGGAAGGAGAACAAAAGGAGAAGGCAGGAGAGAAGGAGGAGGAGTCAGAGAAGGGCAGAGGAGGAGAAAGGGGAGCAGGAGAAGGAAGGGGAGGAGGAGGAGGCAGGAGAGGAGAGGGAGGAATAAGGGGAAGGGCAGAGAAGGAGAGGGATGAAGGTGAGGAGCAGGAAGAGGGGGAGGGAGAGAAGGAGGGGGAGGAGTTGTGGGAGCCCCTTATATGTCCAACAGACCAGAAATAGGGCCACTATCTCCCCAGTCTCGGTGCCCACCCATTTCACCCACAGGGAAATTTCTGGGAAATAGGTCAGTTCTGATTTGCTCTAAACAGAACCTGTTCTGATTCATACTGAGGTTTGGTTGTAAACATGAGCCCACAGGAGTTATTAAATTAGGTCCCCCAAGCCTAGACCCTATTCAGGTTGAAAATTAAACAGAAAGACACATATGAGGAAACACAGGTGCAATTACACTTTTGTGATATTTAAGTTCAGGCTCAAATAAATTTTATGATTATAAAAATAAAGTATACTCGTTACATAAAACTTGGCAAGTATGTAAAAATATAAAAAGAAAAATAATAATCACTCATAATCCTATCACCATTAATATTTCCAGTGTAGAATATTCCCTCAGGTCTTTTTCTTGCAAATATGTCTACACGGGCAACATTTAATTTTACAAAACTTGCATCACACTACACAGAGATTTGTATCCTGGATTTTCCCAACATGTCACTGGGTTTCCTCCATGCTTTTTTTTTTTTTTAAGGACTTTATTGAGAGAGAGAGTGAGAGAAAAAGAGAGAGAGATCTAGAGAATGAGTGGGAGGAGGGGCAGAGGGAGAAGCAGACTCCCCGTGGAGCAGGGATCCTGACATGGGTCTCAATCCCAGGACCCTGGGATCATGATCTGAGCCGAAGGCAGATGCTTAACAGACTGAGCCACGCAGGCGCCCTCCTCCACGTTTCTGAATATGCAACATCACAGCATAGGACGAATTCGGAGACACATCGTGGTTCATACATCCACTTCCCTGCTGTTAAAGATTTCGTCCACTTCTATTTCTCAGTGTCACATGGTGGTCTCTAGATTCTGGACCGAGGAAGGCCTCGAAATGTATAGAGTCCTCTGCTCTGCTCACACTTCAGCCAACTCCGTGTTTCTATAACAGTGGTTTTTATCCTGGCACTCTGGCGACACAGGACAAGATCTTCAACTTTCAAGGGATAAAAAAATTTACTTGCTTCTGTTTGGCTGTATTATTTGGTTAAGAAAAAAAGAGAAGAAAACTGTTTCCCCGTTTGTTTCTAGGCCGACTCTACTCCCTTGATAGCCCAAACAAAGAACCATCGCATCCAATTCCAGGAGATTCTTTCTCATAGGGACTGATACCGAATACCATGGCAGGTTCCAGGCACTTTCCCATGGGCAGGACATTTTCATTCTGGAATACTTTTCACAGGAATCTTCTAGAGGACAAGGTAAAGGATCCGATAACCTCAACATCCAGAATTCCCAACATCTCCTAGGCCTTCTCAACCCTCTTGTACTACATAGCCAGCACCAGGCATGGGGACAGGGGCACAGACATGGTGATGTCACCGCCTCTTCACCTCCCAGCATTTACAGAAAGCAGCCCTCTTTCTGCAGAAAAAAACCTAGACTGCCAAGATGATCATTATTTTTTTTTAAAGATTTTATTTATTTATTCGACAGAGATCGAGAC